>NW_020679797.1:0-13072 GCF_002925995.2 Terrapene triunguis | reverse complement strand
GGATAGCTCAGTGGTTTGAGCATGGACCTACTCAACCCAGGGTTCTGGAGTTCAATCTTTGAGGGGGCCACTTAGGGATCTGGTAGTGAAGGCAGGGGGCTGGTCCCTTCCAGTTCTATAAGATAGGGATATCTCCATATATTATATTAGTACAGAGCTGCAGCAGTCCCTAAAGGGCAGTGATCGGTTTGCCCTGAAGCACTGAGGTTCCCCTCTGTGCACTCTCAGCCATTCCTCTTTTCCCAGAGGAAAAATGCACCAAGGAAGCCTGGCAGGGAATTCATGCAACTAACTGAGGGACGCAAACCTTCATCCTCAACTCTGCCTCCTTGATGCTGGGAAAAAAAAAAAATCAAAGTGGCAGCCTAAGGGGAGAAAACATTGACTCTCTATTCTCCTCCACCTCCTCCTTCTCCCTTGAACATGGCAGGTTTGCGATTAGCCTAAAGAAATAGAAAGTTGCTGCAGCAGAACAAACGTAAAGAGACGGGGGGGGAAAAAACTATTATAAAAACATGCAAATACCATAGACCTGTGGGAGAGAGCAAAAGCATGAGTGCTGGCTGCTTCCAAATGTTCCTAGATGGTCCATTTAAAAAAACCCATCATATAACAGCAGAGCATGTTGCTGCAGCACCCTAACATTTGAGGGTTTGCTCTAGCCCAGCATGGCCCCTCTTTGGGATTATTTATTATTTGTTCATTGCAGAGAAGATACTCAGTGTTGTACAATGTGCAGCAGGAAGGCAGGGCCTGCTCCAAAGAACTCGCAATCTGAGGCTCTGATCTTGCCATGAGTTTGGCGTGGGCAGATTCTTGCACCTGAATGGAGCCCCATAAACTTTAACACTCTGTCTACATGATGTTCGTTGCAGGATCCAGGCCTAAAAAGACACACACAAAGAATATTATGCAAAAGAAAATTATGACACCGATGTCCGGCCATAGCCCCCTGTTGCAAATATATAGACCGGATGGGGGTTATAGCTGTAATGAGAGTAGGAACCAAAGTTATTCATAGTGTTGCAGGAGGCAGAATTATGTAGTGAGCCTCATCAGCAAGATGCCCTGGCACTTGGAGCCAGACCGGCAAGCCAGCAACACCTATCTGTACAGTTCTCAGCAACCAGTTAAGTGTTACTTAAAAGTCTCTTTTCTTATGTTATAATAGCAAGTTGGCAACAACTATTACATGGTGTCAGAACAAAGTTAAATGAAAGAACAGAGAAGAACAAATCTGGAAAACAATATGGACCACCTACAGCCTCCAGGAAAGTTGGTGTTTGAAGGAAGTGCAGCAGAAAACTGGAGAGAGTGGAAGTGAGGATTTGTGCTCTACGGGATTCTGAATGGCAAAGACAAAAAAGATGAAGAAATAATGCTGTTTGCAGCCATTCATGTGGCAGTGAAGAAGCAAGAGAGGTATTTAATGCCTTTCAATTTGATGATGAAACAGATAAACTAAAAATACAGGTAGGAAAGTATGAATTGAGGCATATTGTGCATTGTGAAGAAATGTCACATGTGAAAGGCTCAAGTTCTTTCCAGAAGCCAGACAGATGGGGAAAGTATAGACCCAATATGTGACTGATTTAAAACTGGCAGCACAACCTTGCGAATTTGGAGAATTGTGTGAATCGCTCACTAAAGACCACATCATGTGTGGTATTGCATCAGACTCAGTGCACTCTAGGTGGTTGAAGGGGACTAATTTAACCCTCAAACATGCTGTAGATATATGTCATGCAGATGAAAGGACTGGAAAATAGCAAAAAAGACTGGGTGAACCAGAAAAATGTGTGCAGCATAAGTCCGCCTTTAGTAAGCACCCAGACATGCAATCATGGATTGGAGGATGTCCTGCTGCTAATAAATGCCTGAAATCAAGAGAAGTGAAAAAAGATCAGTCAGAGGCAAATAAGGGTTGTTATAAATGTGGCCATAGTTACGTTGTAAAGAACTGTCCTGCATAAGGGCAAGAATGACGAATATGTGACAAATGCAATGATTTTGCCAACGTGTGCAACTCTGGAAAGAGAGAATCCCAAGGCAAACAGGTGACTACCTTCATAGGAGCACACGAACACTCGCAAGATCTGTTCCTCGGTACGCTGAGGACAAGTAGAATGTGGATTTGCTCGTTAATGACCACAAAACTGAGTTTTAAAATCAATACTGGGGCGCAGAGCAAGGTGATGTCTGTAAAGTTGTCCAGCACTTTAAGGGGCAAACTACTTCACAGCTTGAGTACCCAGCTGATAACTTATTCGGGGGAAAACTGCAAGAATGTGGTAAATGCAACATGGACTGTGAGTACTGGTTAAGGAAGCACTGCTGGAATTTCAGGAGGTGGAATTTGACTCTCCAGCTGTACTGAGCTTACAGGCTGTGACAAGTTAAAACTTAGTGAAATGAGTCAATATGGTAAAGGAAGGACCAGAAGGTGACTGGAATATTTATTTAAAAGGATAAAAGGTTGTATTTCGAAAGTTTAGGGTGCTCGCCAGGTCAGAACACCAAAGATGAACTCACAACTACCATCTGTAATTCATGCACCTTATAAAGTTCCAGTGGCATTAATGGACAAATTAGAAAAAAGAATTGCACTGTGTGGAAAAAGTTGCAAATAAGAAAAGTGCAAGAACCTACCAAATTGGTCAATTCTATAGTAACTAGACAAACCAGGTCAAGATGAAATAAGAATATGCTTGGATCCAAGAGATATGACTAAAGTGCTATGAAAGGAACATTTTCAATTGCCTACAGTAGAAGAAATCACGAGCAAGTTAGCGAAAGCTGCACTTTTCACTGTTTTAGATGCCAGTAGTGGATTTTAGCAAATACAGCTGGATGACAAAAGTTCTAGGCTCTCTGTAGTTTCAATGCACCATTTGGTAGATACAAAAAGTCCTGTGGCACCATATAGACTAACAGATGTGTTGGAGCATCAGCTTTTGTGGGTGAAGGTTTCTGTCTGAGGGATTGGAGCAAATGCAGTTGTACCTCAGCACTTGGCTACAACCTCTCAGTGCTCCAACCCCTCAGACAGAGACCAACACCTACAAGATCTTCACCAAGCATTCTCAAAACTATGATACTCACATGAGGAAATAAGGAAACAAATCAGAGCCAGAAGTGTACCCAGAAGCCTCCTGCTGCAAGACAAGCCCAAGAAAGAAACCAACAGAACTCCACTGGCCATCAACTACAGTCCTCAGCTAAAACTTCTCCAATGCATCATCAGTGATCTACAACCCATCCTGGACAATGATCGCTCGCTTTCACAGGCCTTGGGAGGCAGGCCAGTCCTTGCCCACAGACAACCTGCCAACCTTAAGCATATCCTCACCAGCAACCACACACCACACCATAATAACTCTAACTCAGGAACCAATCCATGCAACAGGATACACAGGGATAGCTCAGTGGTTTGAGCATTAGGCTGTTAAACCCAGGGTTGTGAGTTCAATCCTTGAGGGGACCACTTAGGGATCTGGGGCAAAAATCAGTACTTGGTCCTGCTAGTGAAGGCAGGGGGCTGGACTCAATGACCTTTCAAGGTCTCTTCCAGTTCTGTGAGATAGGTATATCTCCATTTATTATTGGCTTTTGCGACCAGGGGCTGCTAACAGGGAGTTTCGCAAGGGAGTTCTCCAGGTGAAGGAGCAATACAGCACCCTTGGGGTAAGTGACTGTCTGTAGTGTGTGTTTGTTTGTGTTTGGGGGTTACTTGCTGTGTGCTGAGCTTGTGTTTGTCAGTCTGTTTGGTTGTTTGAAGGACCGTGTGCTGTGGCTGGCAGTTGGAAGCTGTGAGCTTCAAAGGAAGGTCTGAAAGCTAGAAGCCTCTGGTAAGTGGCTGAGCCTTAATCAGTGGGCAGGGCATTCACACAGGCCAGGGCTTTATAAAGCTGCCTACAAGTGACCAGGGAGCTTTTGCGACCAGGGGCTGCTAACAGGGAGTTTGGAAGGGAGCGAGGGTCCCTTGCCAGTTCTATCTGTTTCCCTTTATTCCCCTTAAAACCTATAAACCAAACTACATTCGAGACTTCTTGCTTTAAACAACCCCTTCATTAACTAGGAGACAATGCAGGCAGAAGCCCAGGAGCAGAGTGGGGGCTATCCAGTTTATTGCACTGAGTGCAGCATGTATGATTACCTGCCCTGTGGACAGGTGGCGTATGTGTGCATTCGGTGCAAGGAGCTCCTGGCCCTCAGAGACCACGTACGGACTTTGGAGGCCAGGGGAGCGGAACTGGAGGAGCTAAGGGAGGCAGAGAGATATGTGATGAGGCTTTCCGGGACACTGTAGAATTGTCCCACCTCCGGTCAGACAGCCCCTGTGCTGTTGAGGAGGATGAAAGGCCCAGGGAAGCAGAGCAGACAATGGGAGCAGAGGGAAACCTTCCCACAGTTGGGACCCTCCTTCCAGATGGTGCTCGGGTTACCTCTCGCACTGAGGTTGCCTCTCCGGGGGAGGGAACTCCAGTTGCTAGGAAAAGGCAGGTGTTAATAATGGGAGATTCGATCATTAGAAACGTAGATAGCTGGGTTTGTGATGACTGGGAGAACCGTATGGTGACTTGCCTGCCTGGTGCGAAGGTTGCGGATCTCTCGAGGCATCTAGACAGACTTATGTGTAGTGCTGGGGAAGAGCCCGTGGTCGTGGTACATGTAGGTACCAATGACATAGGGAAGGGTAGGAGAGATGTCCTGGAGGTCAAATTTAGGCTGCTAGGGAAGAGACTGAAATCCAGGACCTCTATGGTGGCATTCTCAGAAATGCTCCCAGTTCCACGCACAGGGCCAGGTAGGCAGGCAAAGCTTCAGAGTCTCAATGCGTGGATGAGACGATGGTATACAGAGGAGGGGTTTACTTTCATTAGGAACTGGGGAAACTTTTGGGATGGGGGGAGCCTATACAGGAGAGATGGGCTCCACCTATACCAAAGTGGAACCAGACTGCTGGCACTATACATTAAAAAGGTTGTAGAGCAGTTTTTAAACTAGGAGATGGGGGAAAGCCGACTGCTGCAGAGGAGCATGTGGATCGGACAGAGACTTCTCTTAGGGCAGAATCTAATGATAGAGAATCTCCAGGTTATAGTCAGGAGCAGAGGATGGAAGAGGATAAAGTAGGGGCCAGATCAGATGATAAACATAAACTAGAGTGCCTCGTGATAAAGGAAGATATTGATATAATAGGCATCACAGAAACCTGGTGGACTGAGAGCAATCAATGGGACACAATCATTCTGCAGTACAAAATATATTGGAAGGACAGAACAGGTCGTGCGGGGCGGGGAGTGGCACTATATGTGAAAGAAAATGTAGAATCAAATGAAGTAAAAATCTTAAGTGAATCCACATGTTCCATAGAATCTCTATGGATAGAAATTTCATGCTCTAATAAGAATATAACATTAGGGATCTATTATAGAGCACCTGACAAGGACAGTGATAGTAATGATGAAATGCTAAGGGAAATTAGAGAGGCTATCAAAATTAAGAACCCAATAATAGTGGGGGATTTCAATTATCCCCATATTGACTGGGAACATTTCACTTCAGGATGAAATGCAGAGATAAAATTTCTCGATACTTTAAATGACTGCTTCATGGAGCAGCTGGTATGGGAACCCACAAGGGGAGAGGCAACTCTAGATTTAGTCCTGAGTGGCGCGCAGGAGCTGGTCCAAGAGGTAACTATAACAGGACCGCTTGGAAATAGTGACCATAATACAATAGCATTCAACATCCCTGTGGTGGGAAGAACATCTCAACAGCCCAACACTGTGGCATTTAATTTCAAAAGGGGGAACTATGCAAAAATGAGGGAGTTAGTTAAACAGAAGTTAAAAAGTACAGTGACTAAAGTGAAATCCCTGCAAGCTGCATGGGCACTTTTTAAAGACACTATAATAGAGGCCCAACTTCAATGTATACCCCAAATTAAGAAACACAGTAAAAGAACTAAAAAAGAGCCACCGTGGCTTAACAACCATGTAAAAGAAGCAGTGAGAGATAAAAAGACTTCCTTTAAAAAGTGGAAGTCAAATCCTAGTGAGGCAAATAGAAAGGAGCATAAACACTGCCAAATTAAGTGCAAGAATGTAATAAGAAAAGCCAAAGAGGAGTTTGAAGAACGGCTAGCCAAAAACTCCAAAGGTAATAACAAAATGTTTTTTAAGTATATCAGAAGCAGGAAGCCTGCTAAACAACCAGTGGGGCCCCTTGATGATTGAGATACAAAAGGAGCGCTTAAAGATGATAAAGTCATTGTGGAGAAACTAAATGGATTCTTTGCTTCAGTCTTCATGGCTGAGGATGTTAGGGAGATTCCCAAACCTGAGCCGGCTTTTGTAGGTGACAAATCTGAGGAACTGTCACAGATTGAAGTGTCACTAGAGGAGGTTTTGGAATTAATTGATAAAGTTAACATTAACAAGTCACCGGGACCAGATGGCATTCATCCAAGAGTTCTGAAAGAACTCAAATGTGAAATTGCGGAACTATTAACTAAGGTTTGTAACCTGTCCTTTAAATCGGCTTCTGTACCCAATGACTGGAAGTTAGCTAATGTAACGCCAATATTTAAAAAGGGCTCTAGAGGTGATCCCTGCAATTACAGACCGGTAAGTCTAACGTCGGTACTGGGCAAATTAGTCGAAAAAATAGTTAAGAATAAAATTGTCAGACACATAGAAAAACAAACTGTTGAGCAATAGTCAACATGGTTTCTGTAAAGGGAAATCATGTCTTACTAATCTATTAGAGTTCTTTAAAGGGGTCAAACAAACATGTGGACAAGGGGGATCCAGTGGACATAGTGTACTTAGATTTCCAGAAAGCCTTTGACAAGGTCCCTCACCAAAGGCTCTTAAGTAAAGTAAGTTGTCATGGGATAAAAGGGAAGGTCCTTTCATGGATTGAGAACTGGTTAAAAGACCGGAAACAAAGGGTAGGAATTAATGGTAAATTCTCAGAATGGAGAGGGGTAACTAGTGATGTTTCCCAAGGGTCAGTGCTCGGACTAATCCTATTCAACTTATTTATAAATGATCTGGAGAAAGGGGTAGACAGTGAGGTGGCAAAGTTTGCAGATGATACTAAACTGCTCAAGATAGTTAAGACCAAAGCAGACTGTGATGAACTTTAAAAAGATCTCACAAAACTAAGTGATTGGGCAACAAAATGGCAAATGAAATTTAATGTGGATAAATGTAAAGTAATGCACATTGGAAAAAATAACCCCAACTATACCTACAATATGATGGGGGCTAATTTAGCTACAACAAGTCAGGAAAAAGATCTTGGAGTCATCGTGGATAGTTCTCTGAAGATGTCCGCGCAGTGTGCAGAGGCGGTCAAAAAAGCAAACAGGATGTTAGAGATCATTAAAAAGGGGATAGAGAATAAGACTGAGAATATATTATTGCCTTTATATAAATCGATGGTACATCCACATCTCGAATACTGCGTACAGATGTGGTCTCCTCATCTAAAAAAAGATATACTGGCACAAGAAAAAGTTCAGAAAAGGGCAACTAAAATTATTAGGGGTTTGGAATGGGTCCCATATGAGGAGAGATTAAAGAGGCTAGGACTCTTCAGCTTGGAAAAGAGGAGACTAAGGGGGGATATGATAGAGGTATATAAAATCATGAGTGATGTGGAGAAAGTGGAAAAGGAAAAGTTGTTTACTTATTCCCATAATACAAGAACTAGGGGTCACCAAATGAAATTAATAGGCAGCAGGTTTAAAACAAATACAAGGAAGTACTTCTTCACGCAGCGCACAGTCAACTTGTGGAACTCTTTACCTGAGGAGGTTGTGAAGGCTAGGACTATAACAGCATTTAAAAGAGAACTGGATAAATTCATGGTGGTTAAGTCCATTAATGGCTATGAGCCAGGATGGGTAAGGAATGGTGTCCCTAGCCCCTGTTTGTCAGAGGATGGAGATGGATGGCAGGAGAGAGATCACTTGATCATTGCCTGTTGGTCCACTCCCTCTGGGGCACCTGGCATTGGCCACTGTCGGTAGACAGGATACTGGGCTGGATGGACCTTTGGTCTGACCCGGTACGGCCGTTCTTATGTTCTTACGTTCTAACAAACCTCGATGCCAACTCTGCCCACATATTTACACCAGCGACACCATCACAGGACCTAACCAGATCAGCCACAACATCACAGGTTCATTCACGGACACGTCCACCAATGTAATATATGCCATCATGTGCCAGCAATGCCCCTCTGCTATGTACACTGGCCAAACTGGACAGTCCCTAAGTAAAAGGATAAATGGACACAAGTCAGATATTAGGAAAGGCAATATACAAAAACCCTGTAGGAGAACACTTCAATCTCCCTGGACACACAATAGCAGATTTAAAGGTAGCCATCCTGCAGCAAAAAAACTTCAGGACCAGACTTCAAAGAGAAACTACTGAGCTTCAGTTCATTTGCAAATTTGACACCATCAGCTCAGGATTAAACGAAGACTGTGAATGGCTAGCCAACTACAAAAGCAGTTTCTCCTCCCTTGGTATTCACACCTCAACTGCTAGAAGAGGGTCTCATCCTCCCTGATTGAACTAACCTTGTTATCTCTAAACTGATTCTTGCCTGCATATTTATACCTGCCTCTGGAAATTTCCACTACATGCATCAATACGTCTGTTAGTCTATAAGGTGCCACAGGACTCTGTCACTTTTTACAGATCCAGACTAACACGGCTACCCCTCTAATACTTGGTAGCTACAGGTCCAGATTATTTTAGTCTGCTTGCTTTAGAACACTACAAGTGTATCTGTCATCAGACCCTGCAATATATGGCATACTTGAAGAATTAATTAGTGACAATTTACCACAATTTTGCTCCAGAGACTTTAAAACTTTTGTAAAGCAATCGGACTTCATGGTTTTGTGAATGAAGTTTATTGTTTCCAAAATTGAATGGAATGGCTGAGCTAGCATTTCAAACTGTAAAAAGGATTCTTAAAAAAAAAAAATCTAGCTTGGATAACACAGAACATTATCTTAGCTAGGTTGACTATTGGAATACACCTATGGGAGATATAGGGTCACCTGCACAGCTCCTCATAGGAAGACATCTAAGGACCAGATTGCTGACTTCATCACAGTTGTTGCAACCCAAGCTGATACAAGGAGACATACAAACAGGCCTAAAATTGAGACAAGAAAATCCCATGTATTTTTTGGCAAAGGTATAAGCGTTTATCACCAATGCAAAATGGAGAGACTCTATCTGTGAAAGGAGCATGGAAACCTGCACAGGTGACAGACCAACACACTGCTCCAACTTCTTATCTTGCGGAGACAGAGGAAGGAGATGTTGGGGCCCTAACAGTGTCCCAATTCAAGAGGGTAAGGGGTCCATGGGTATCTGGTAATGAATTTCAGCTGGCCTGACCAGTTGAATTTACCCCAACTCACTAATGTCATAATCTGTATCTAGAAGGTGTCATGTAAGATATCAGCAGAAAGCTAATAATATTCTGATCATTAATATTATTCCATGGACGACAAATTAAAAACTAAAATCATTGGAAATTATATTATCACAATATTTCTGCCAAACAGTGCTAAAGCTACACCACCCTAGACAAAGGAAGTTGATTCTGTCATCTGGAAGGTATTCCAAGGTACATTAAGAGACAATGGGAATGCAATTTACCTAAAATGTAAACAGGACCATCAAGCCAACAATGGGAAGAGATAGCCACTCAGCATCACAGCAGGAGGAAGAAATTGCAGGAAACGGTTCAATTTGTATTTTAGCAAACACCAGCAAGGGAAGAAACTAGCATGGAATTTCCTTTACCACCAGACTCCATGTTGCCTTCCTCACAGTTTGAATAAACTTTACTTTGGGGAATAATCTTCAGAAGAATCCATTTCAAAGGTTCACTGGACTATAAGGGGCAAAGAACCTCAGGTTATCTTTCACCTAAGACAGCAAAGGAACCAACTACTGTAAACTTTATGGGAGGATTGGTCAGCCATCTTGCTGGAATGTAGAATGGTAAGGAAACTACCTTGAACAAAGGCTGCAGCTTGTTTTGTTAAGTCTTAGCCTATAGAGACCATTTTAAACTTTTATATTGAATCCTATCTCCTTTGGTTAATAAGCTTGTTTTACTTTTAATCTAACCCAACTCAGGGTGGTGTTTGATTTAAAGAGCATGTTAATGCCAGTTCATGTGGCAAGCTGCTGGGTACTGGATCTTTAAAGGAACAAACCAACCTTAATATTTCTCTGAATGGTCCAGAAGAGGACTGGACATTGCAGAGCATACAGTTTGGGGGGAAATTCAGGCCTGGGGGATGTTGGGGTCATCTTGCTAGGTGTAACCAAGACTGGTGGAGACTTGAGTATGGCTGTGGCATAACAAGCCAGCTGCTGGGATCAGAATTGCTGAGTCCGGGCTACTTTATACACAGACACTCAGGGCATGCTTTTATGCTGGCTGGGAACATCCAGACAAGATAACTTCCACAGCTGAGAATTTTGAGACACTTAGTTACAGGGCAGGCAGTGACACAACCCCTCACTGGTCTGAATTACACCCCAGAATGTGAAAGACGTCTATAGACGAAACAGAAAGGATTTGATGAGCACTAAAAAGAATTGTGCAGGAGGGGAATGAAAATAATGGAACAAACCGTGTTAACATCCAGCTCAGAAATGCAAGCAATACCAGCCCAGTCTACTGACTCCACTGAGTCTCAAGCAGTCAGTTGAAATACAGAAAAAAACGGGACACTGATACTCCTGTTACCTCCTCTAAAGGCAGAGTGATAAGAAAACCTGCTAGATAGAGAGTAATTGTCCTAGACTCTTTTAGGATTCAGATTAGAATTGTGGATGGTAAATTAAGTTGATACTGTTAAGTAAAAAAAAAATGAAATTCAGCTAAATTGGATGTATCTAGTTTAAGAAAAAGAGGGAGATGTAATGATAGCAGGAACTTTGGAGTAAGACCCAAGGCTACCCAAATGGAGAGAATCATTATGTAGTGAGCCTTATCAGCAGAAGCACATTGCTACAGCACTTGGAGCCAGGCAGGCAAGCTAGCAACACCTCTCTGCACAGTTCTCAGCAACAAGTCAAGTATTTACTGTTACTTACAAAGTCTCAAGTGTCTTTTCTTACATCATAATTGCAAGTTGGTAACAGCTATTACAATAGTGACAAATATTGCCACTTTCCCCATGATGAAACCTTTTGGGTGGAAGTTGACCTGCTGTGGGCATTATATCTGCCCATCTAGTTTTCAGATTCACCAAATACTCACATATTACACCCTCCTTATACGTGCATACTTATTTGCCCTTGAATCAAGAAACATCTACTTTGCAGGAAAAAATAAAACAGAATCACAGAAAATGCATGACAGCTCATGGATTCACCTCTTCTTAAGGTTCATGGAAACCTACAAGATACTGATGTTAAGAGAGAAGGGTACAATGCAATAAGTTGCTCCAATCATATGCCTGGGTGCTAGCAGAGCTGTGGGTTGCCTCCTGTATTACTACACCGCTAATTATGTCTGTGTCTATATATAATCGGTTATCTGAATTGCTGTCATGCTATATGATGACTGCGCGACACTGCTTGCTCATGCTTGCCTAATTTAATCTTCCGTGAATAATATCTCTTAAGTACCACTTATGTTGTTCTCAATGACTTTCATCTTGCAGACACTTGTTTATACATTTGAACTCACTGACAAGTTTTCATTTTGCCAGAAAGGGATTTACAATATCCTGAAAACTTGCTCATAATATTTATTTCTCACTCAGCCAATCAAAGTATTGTCTTTTATATAATGTGTATTAGATGGGGAGGCTCAGAGCTATTACTGCATCCCCTTCACCTTTATCTTCTCGATAACTGTGTTAAGCAGAATGCACCTGTTGCATTTTAATATAACTTTCTTTGCTGTGATATCTAGCTCTTTACCAAAGTAAGTGGATCTATGATTAGAAGATACACAAAAGCAGGTAATTTCATGGATACCCAGGCCAAAAAGAAGAAATATGAGCACTGAGTCTGACTTAACAACCATGTAAACATGCTGAGTCTGACTTTACAACCATGTAAGAGAAGCAGTGAGAGATAAAAAGGCACCTTTTAAAAAGTGGAAGTCAAATCCTAGTGAGGTAGATAGAAAGGAGCATAAACACTGCCAAGTTAAGTGTAAAAATGTAATAAGAAAAGCCAAAAAGGAGTTTGAAGAACAGCTAGCCAAAAACTCAAAAGGTAATAAAATGTTTTTAAGTACATCAGAGGCAGGAAACCTGCTAAACAACCAGTGGGGCCTGTAAAGGGTCGGACTCACTCCTGCGGCGCCTCCTGCTGGTCTCTCGGGGAATTAGCTCAACCCAGCCTCCGGAGCGCCCTCTGCAGGCCGGTGATCCGCCTTGTCCTCTACTGGGCCCCGTGTCCCTCCCAAGACCCCCAGTGCCCCTTGCTCTGGGTGCTGCCCCCTGGCAGTACCCACACACACTAGGTCTCCCCTCCCAGGGGAACCCCTACCCACTAATCCCACCTCACCTCAGTGTAAGACCACTACCAGTCACCAATTAGCCTCCACTCCCTGGGGCAGACTGCAGTATAGGCCACTCATCACAGGCAAGGATGGGTTTGTACCTGCTGCCTCAGTCTAGCCGTGGGCTGCCCTCTGCAACCCCCAGTACGCCTTGGCCTTCTCCTAGGCCACAGCCTGGGGCTTTCCAGGCTGGAGCTCCCCAGCCCTGCTCCACACAGGTACCCTGTCTCTCCTCCCTGCAGCCAGGCCCTTCTCTCTCTGAAGGCAGAGAGAGACTATTGAGCTCCAAGCTCCCAGCCTCTTTATACAGGCCAGCTGGGCTCTGATTAGGGTGTGGCCCAGCTGCAGCTACTTCCCCAATCAGCCCAGTAGCTGCTTCTCCCTGCAACAGCCTTCTCCCAGGGCTGTTCCAAACCCCTCAGGGCAGGAGCGGGTGTCCACCCCGCTACAGGGCCCCTGGGGCACGCCCCGCCCACCCTCCACCCCTGGTCCT
>NW_020679796.1:0-3820 GCF_002925995.2 Terrapene triunguis | reverse complement strand
TTCGAATTATCTAAATTCGGATTAATCCTGTAGTGTAGACATACCCTGAGGCTACGTCTACATTACAAGCTAGGGGTGTGATTCCCCTGCTCATGTACCCAGACTCACAATGGCATAAGTAGCAGTGTAGCCGTGGTAGCGTGTGTAGTGGGAGCAGAGGCGCGGCTGACCCATACCGAGCACATACACAGCGGTTTCAGTGAGTCCAGTCAATAGAACATTGCTCTGCCACTGACGTTGTTTTGTGTGTTCAGATTATCAGCTCTTTGAGGCAGGGACTGTAATTATGTGTTTGCACAGGCTATAGCCCGATGTGGCCGTTACACCAATCATAACTGCAACTGCTCTTGGCTCTGCAGAAGCAACAGTTGAAAGTAACCAGGTCTTTGAGTCTGTTCAGGCTGCTGCACACCTGGAATTGCCAGAGCTCAGTCAGCAATGTGCAATTGTTAGGGCTGAGACAGATGGACAAGGCCTTTGCTTGACCTTCTCCTGATGTCGCCTTTATTCTCTTTCCTATTCTCCTGCCTCCATTTCCTTTCTTGCCATGTAGCCAGTGAATTTGACTTTAATGTACTATCCGTTTCATCATGACCAGGATTTTGGTTAATCTTCCTGCGCCTTCTTTACCTCCACCCCTTGGTTCTTAATCATGTTTACAGTGGAAATAAAACACTTCACCTCTTTGGATGCTGCTGATTTCCTCCCTCCACGCACAAATATTTTTACTGAGTCCTAAGGCAGAACTGAATGACCAGGCAGGAGTGTAAGATAGAGCTTCATTTGTGGTGTTCCTCTGTAGCCTCTTATTGATCCACCTGCTTTCTCTCTGCAGGGGGAGTCTGGACTTCAGGGCTTCCTGGGACACGCTGGTTTCCCTGGCTCAGATGGGCTTCCTGGAATGGATGGAAAGCCTGGACCACCTGGGTTACCAGGAGAGCAGGTGAGAACCTGGACATTAGCTTGAAGGATCACTTTGCACTTCATTAGAATTGGTTATGGGCCAGTTAGTTGCAAAGCACTTAGCACTAATGCGGAGAGATCCCATGTTTCAAAGTCAGAAACTGCCAAGAGTTTTGGATGCGCTGGCCAGATATCATCGGATAGTTTGCAACAAAGAGGTAAAGGCACTTCCCATTGTCCCAGCTGATAGTGTGTAGGCAACCAGCAAGCTGAAGCTGATGCTACGGATATGCTTATTTGCCTCCTTTAACAAAAGAAAAGGCCCACTCTAACTATAATTGGAATTTCTAGGCACTACTTTAATAATAATGCCTTGAAGATTCACATTTAACAAGAGAAAGAGGAACAGCGTATATGGTCAACAGGGCATAGTTAGTGTCTCTGGATCAATCTGAACTCCTGGAGTGCTTGATTGCATTGCTGCATTTAGTTTCCTAGATTGTTTTTACAGGAGGGAGAAAGGAAAAAAGACAAGAGAGAATCTGGCTTCCATCCACTTGTCTAGTTCACAAGCTCTGACTTCTTTTGTGGTGCTTGTCTATTCTTTGAACTAACAGCCCTACCCTTAACTATGCTGACTTCAGTCGGGAAAGTGCAAACTTTGATTCAGGGTCTTGTGAGAGGTGTATATGGAGAGGGATAAAAAATTGGTGGGGGTAAGAAGCAGAAAGCCAGCAAGAAAGCAGCTCGGAAAGCCAGGGGACAGCCAGAGAAGCACTTTTAACATGGCCCTAAGAGGAAGCTGAGAGACAGAGCTTATTGGGCAGAGTTACAGGCTGAAAAGAGGTTTGGAATTGTGAGCAACGAAACTGCCTCCTATTGTTTGTTCCTATTGTGTTCGGGGAAACAGGACTTTGCACACATTCTTTGTAAATAAACAGGATTGCATCAAGAAATTCCTGATTCCATCACCAATTTCTTCTCCTAATGGAAGCAACCTGCTAAAGTCACAAGTATTGGCTAACCACTCTGTCCAAAAAGGGCAACAATATCGTTGAATTAATTACACACACATCTGCCTGCTTATAACCAGAACTGTGTCAGGAAAGGAGCGTGAATGACCTGCTTGGGGCTGTCTGAAGTGGCGGCCTCATTAAAACGTCAAATCCGGGGAGGTAGCGGGGTGATGTGAACAGTATAAATGCCTACACCGATTGGGCTGGGGAGTAAAGAGTGATAGCAGTATGGAAGAGACTTGCTTTGAGGGAGCCCGAGAAGCCGTGCAGCACCTGCAGCGGTGGCAAAGCCCCAGGAAGTGGGTGGGGCTCAGAGCTCAGAAGGGCTAAATAACATTTCTTCACTGAAACCCTGCTTTACAATCGACCGTGGGCTCAGCATTCAGGGGGGAGTCATTTGGTAGAAAACAACTGCAGATGAATTAGCACAGGGGGAGCTCTTCACACAGCTGATTGGCTCATGAGGCCTGAGAATTGTGACTGGTCTGATGAGCAGGGTCAGATCAACCCATCATTGGGCCCTAGACAAACATACATTTCGGAGCCCCTACCTTCTAATACGAATAACAACAAACTACTGTACAGCACGCTGGCCACAGCTGGACTGGCCATGGAGCCATCAGGACTGGCTGCCGCTTGGAGAGTTGCTCACTATGACGGAAGGACGGCCAGGTCAAATTTGAGTGAGTGGCATTGCAACCTGGCACATGGGGTGACATTTGGGCTCCCTATGAATTTGGTGAAGACACCTAGTTCACCACAGTCTTAATCCAGCCCTGCTCATGAGGCTGCAATATGGAGAAAGTGCCAGGCTCAAAAACTGGCCTGTGGCCTATATAAGTGGGAGCAACTTGGGGGAAGCCAACTGAGTTGCACCTTGAATTTGGCCCGGTGAGTATCACACCGCGGTTTGAGAACTGCTGCCTCGTTCTGCCACACAAGCTGTGTCAGTTCAGGTCTCACAAGCATAAACTGGTCTTCTGTGTCTTCCATTCCTTCTTCCTTGTTACCAGGGCCCTCAGGGATTTAAGGGTGACCAAGGTCCAGCTGGAGAGAAAGGAGACCAGGTGAGCAGGTGGCAATGATCTGGGGGCAGCAGGGAAGGGGGAATCCTGAGGTCGAGGGGTTTCATTTGCCTTGAATACAGGAGACGTGACTCCACCCTCTCTCCACCCCAACCCAAAGCTCCCTCTTTAGAAGAGGCATCATGTTGCAAATAATACGTTCCTCTGGGATCTGAATCACTGCAGCCTTTCATGCTCACTTACTTTTTCCAAACTCTGGTTTTCAGAGGCTGATCAGCCTGGTGGTTTGAGTTCCTCTGAATCACCTCGGATTTATCAGCCTGGATGGAAAAGTCCATGCAAAGTTCTTTCAGGCCAGGTCTACACTAGGAAATTAGGTCGGTATAAGTACGACACTCAGGGGTGTGAAAAATCCATGCCCCAGAGCAACACAGTTAAACTGACCTAACCCCCGGTGTGGACAGCACCTAATCAATGGGAGAATTCTCCTGTGGACATAGCTACACCTCTCAGGGAAATGGATTAACTATGCCGATGGGAGAAGTCCTCCTGTCGGCGTAGATAGCATCTTCGCTGAAGCTTTCCAATGGTGCAGTGGCAGCGTTTTAAGTGTAGACCTGCCCTCGGGCAAAATAAATTGAGTTCTACTGGTTTGGGTTCCTTTTTTCTTTTTTAAGCCAAAGGCCTTAGCAGCAATTTTTAAAGCTGCCTAAAGGATTTGGGTACCCAATTCCCATTCATTTTCATCATAATTGGGCATCTAAATCCCTGTGGTGGCTTCTGAAATGTCAGCCCTGATTTTTAAAAGCAAAAATTAATTCTAAAAACATTAGAGACTAACAAATTTATTAGAGCATAAGCTTTCGTGGGCTACAA
>NW_020679795.1:0-1656 GCF_002925995.2 Terrapene triunguis | reverse complement strand
TCCCATGAGAACCAGGGCCTGCGATCTAGCAACTTCTGCTAGTTGCCGGAAGAAAGCCTCGTCCACCTCATCCCCCTGGTCTGGTGGTCTATAGCAGACTCCGACCACGACATCACCCTTGTTGCTCACACTTCTCAACTTTATCCAGAGACCCTCACGTTTTTCTGCAGTTTCATACCGGAGCTCTGAGCAGTCCTACTCCTCTCTTACATACAACGCAACTCTCCCACCTTTTCTGCCCTGCCTGTCCTTCCTGAACAGTTTATATCCATCCATGACAGTACTCCAGTCATGTGAGTTATCCCATCAAGTCTCTGTTATTCCAATCGCATCATAGTTCCCTGACTGTGCCAGGACTTCCAGTTCTCCCTGCTTGTTTCCCAGGCTTCTTGCATTTGTGTATAGGCACTTAAGATAACTCATCGATAGTCCCTCTTTCTCAGTATGAGACAGGAGTCCTCCCCTCTTGCTCTCTCCTGCTTGTGCTTCCTCCCAGGATCCCATTTCCCCACTTACCTCAGGGCTTTGGTCTCCTTCCCCCGGTGAACCTAGTTTAAAGCCCTCCTCGCTAGGTTAGCCAGCCCGCTGGCGAAGATGCTCTTTCCTCTCTTTGTTAGGTGGAGCTCGTCTCTGCCTAGCACTCCTCCTTCTTGGAACACCATCCCATGGTCGAAGAATCCAAAGCCTTCTCTCCGACACCACCTGCGTAGCCATTCATTGACTTCCACGATTCGACGGTCTCTACCCAGGCCTTTTCCTTGCACAGGGAGGATGGACGAGAACACCACTTGCACCTCAAACTCCTTTATCCTTCTTCCCAGAGCCACGTAGTCTGCAGTGATCCGCTCAAGGTCATTCTTGGCAGTATCATTGGTGCCCACGTGGAGAAGCAGGAAGGGGTAACGATCCGAGGGCTTGATGAGTCTCGGCAGTCTCTCCGTCACATCGTGTATCCTAGCTCCTGGCAAGCAGCAGACCTCTCGGTTTTCCCGGTCGGGGCGGCAGATAGATGACTCAGTCCCCCTGAGGAGGGAGTCCCCAACCACCACCACCCTCCTCCTCCTCTTGGGAGTGGTGGTCGTGGAACCCCCATCCCTAGGACAGTGCATCTTTTGCCTTCCAATCGGTGGAGTCTCCTTCTGCTCCCTTCCCTCAGATGGGTCATCTACTCCACTCTCCGCATTAGTACCTGTAGAGAGAACATGGAAACGATTGCTCACCTGTATCTCCATTGCTGGTACATGGACGCTCCCCTTTCTCCTTCTGGAGGTCACATGCTGCCAAACTTCTTCATCATCCGTCTGTCTCTGCTGCGCCTGCTCTGAATCTTCAGAACATTGTGGCTGTAGAAGCATCTCCTGACGTCTGTCCAGGAAATCTTAATTTTCCCTTATGCAACGCAGAGTCGATACTCGTTTCTCCAGACCTCGAACCTTCTCTTCCAATATGGAGACCAGCTTGCACTTTGTACAGACAAAGTCGCTTCTGTCCTGTGGAAGAAAGACAAACATGGCACAACCTGTGCAGGTTACAACCGCTGATCGCTCACCTTCCATATCACCTTCCTATTAAGAGCTTCCTCAGCTGTTGCACGAACTCTTCCCCCCCACCCCGCCACCATTCCTGCAAACTGGGCAAGGGGCAGCCCCATCCCCC
>NW_020679794.1:0-8184 GCF_002925995.2 Terrapene triunguis | reverse complement strand
AGATTCCGGGGACTGAGTCATCACAATTTGCCCAGAGGAGTCTGGATGAAGAGAGAGGGTGGGAAGGGAATGAACAATGATACAATGCTGGATATGACACGTGTCGAGATGCTGAAACACCATTTAAATTTGCTAGTATGAATTTATACTAAATTACAGCACAAAGAATATTAATTAAATACATCTGAATGGCAACTTTTCTTGTATTCTGTCTCAAGCATTATTACATTTTCAAATATTTTATGTTTTAAGTTTCTTACCCTGAATCCAGAGAACCAGCAGCCAGAGAAGGGGCGTGTGTGAGATCATCTTGCCAGACTGTGGTTGGAGAGGTTTGTTCATAAACCTGCAGTGGAAAATGAAACACTTATATGTGCTCAGCAGCTCAGTCAGGAAACCTCCTCCCTATGCAAAATGCATGTAAATTTACTGCCCTTTAGTTTCAATATAGCATTATGAAATATTCATATTTGGTTTATTTCCTGCTACTCTTCTATATTACAATGATGATATGTATTTCCTAGTTTCAGATGCTATATATACAGATGTCTTTGCAGATCTTGCTTATATTTGAGCAGATCTGGCATGTTTCTCCTAAATATTTACTCTGGATGTGCCACCAGTGTCTGGGCATGAGCTTTCATTTCGACCCTATTCATCTGAACACACTCTGGATGTCACTGATTTCATGCCCTAGGAAGACACCTTGTCCTTCTTAAACAAAGCAGTAATTCCCAAATGGCTGGCCTCCTCATCAGAGTATTCCCCACAAATCACCCCCAAGATTTGTCTAGTCACCTGAGAGCTCTAGCAATAGATGTGCTAAAGAACCTTGGGCCTCATTTACAGATGTACTAATGAACAGATGCTGTGGGTGCTTGGCACCTATATAAGAACAGCCATATGGGATCAGACCAATGGTCCATCCAGCCCAGTATCTTGTCTTCCGACAGTGGCCAGTGCCAGATGCTTCAGCGGTCAGGAACAGAACAGAGTAATTATCAAGCGATTCCTGTCGCCCAGTCCCAGCACCTGGCAGTCAGAGGTTTAGGGACATCCAGAACATGGGGTTGCATCCCTGACCATCTTGGTTATTAGTCATTCATGGACCTATCCTCCATGAACTTATCTAATTCTTTTTTGAACCCAGTTATAGTTTTGGCCTTTACTACATCCCCTGGCAATGAGTTGCACAGGCTGACTGTGCATTGTGTGATGAAGTACTTCCTTATGATTGTTTTAAATCATGCCTATTAATTTCATGGGGTGAGCCATGGTTCTTGTGTTATGTGAAGGGGTAAGTAGCACTTCCTTATTCACTTCCTCCACACCAGGTATGATTTTATAGACCTCTATCATATTCCCCCTTCTGATAACCAGGCTCTATGTCAGATGCATGTACATTCAATCCAGTATGGAGTGAATAGCCTCAATCAATTCGGACTTGGCAATTCTTCCTCTCCTATCTTTTCCTCCCCTCCCCCCTTTAAAAATATCATCTCTATCAATTAATAATCTTTCCTCTTCTATCAAAGGGTCATTGTGCACTTAGTAGTATCAATATTACACAGGTGAGAAAGTGTGAGGCACGGAGGTTTATTGACCAACCCAAGATCACCCAGGAGCAGAGCCAGGATTAGAACCCAGATCTTTTGACTCTCTTGTTCTTCCTTTAGCCACATGATATGCGCCTCTCCTGGGTTTCCATTTGTGGTCTCTTGGGAACATTAGGGAGACTCTTAATTACTAACGTGAAATGGCTGACTCTGAGACAGTACATGGACAGAGAGCCACACAATGTGTTTGGTGGCTACTCGTGGTGCTGGCCATGGCCCAAGCATTGGAGTGCGACAGTGAGAGGCCAGGTTCACAGAGTGTGCTGCGAACCAGATGCTCGCTCCTTTGCTATGCAGTGTTTCCTCACGTTTATCAAAGCATCCGTTAAACAGAGCTCCTAAGTGTTGTATGATGAGTGGAACTGGAGACAGGGGCTTGGGGAAGCAAACAGAGGCAAGGCTGCTAAGGGACAAACTCTAGAGCCTCTGCTTGTAACACTGGCCTCTCAGACGGTTTAGCAAAGGTCTCTTTCCTACAGCTCTGCCTGGCTGGTGCATCACATATTGTCGACGAGCATTAATAGCAGGGGATCCTGCTGTGTGGTCAACCGCTTACAGAGTTCACTTGACTTCACCAAATAACCCAAGGCCTCTCAGTGCTTCCCAGTCTCCTGTCTTTTCACTGCGAGGCAGAGATGTTGTGGCAATATGGCACAAAACTATCCTCTCATCCAGTGAGAGCGATTCTATCACAGGTCCTGCCTTAGGCTGTTATGCACCCTTCCAGCTGTTATCCCATCCGATGGTGTATTCACTCCTGAGACTGCTTGTTTGGACTAAGATTTCCCTACTCTGAGAATAGTGTTGGCTTATTTTGTGTGAGTGAGTATGTGGGTCTTCAGCTGTGCTGAGTGGGTTCAATGATAAGAATATCCCTGCAGAGCATGAGTTGATGCAGGGGCTGGGATCTAGCTCTCTGCTTTGAAGCAAGCAACCCTCATTGATTGTTTAAAGGGAAAATTAGAGTGAAAAGGCAGGAGCTTGAGAAGCACTTAGAGGGCATGGGTTATTTGGGGAAGTCGAGTGAACTCTGTAAGTGGTTGACCACAATGTCTCCGCTGACATCTGGATGTGAAATTAAAGCATAAATCCATGTTTCTGTGATAGTACCTGACAGTGCAAGGATTTAAATTGTCAGAGCATTGGTATCAACCAGGATTTCATTTAACATGAAACCATTTCAATTCTGTTGTTTATGTAGACAGAGCTTAGGGAAGCATATAAATGAGAATTGGCATCTATTTGAAAAATCCTTCCTCCCTTTTGTTCTGACGATATTCTATAGCTTATTGTCCGTCTCTTTAAGCATTTTTCTACAATTCTAATCTAATGCATTTACCCTTCATAAAGAAGACTACCACGGAGATGAGCAGGGTGTGTGACCTCATCTTGAGAGCTCCGGACTGACAGCTGCTGCTCAATGCACCATGATCTGTGATATGGAGCCGTTATAACTCCTCTGAGCTACAGGGAAATGCCACTCATGCATGGATATGCAAAATAAACATAGCTATGCAACCGTCCCCTCTGTGTGGCCGAGTAGCTGGATTTGGGTGCCTGAAAGCATTGATGTCTGTGGTATTACATTTACCAGGAGGACAGATTCTGATTTACTTGTCACGAACAGGGTCCTACTCCTCAAACAGTCCTACTGAAATCATTGGAACTGTTCAAAGAGTAGCTCACTACTCAACATGAGCCAGGTTGTCAGAATCTGGCCCTAATTGAGGACTGTGTCCAGGCTCCGTAGTGGGGATGTGGAGACATTTCTCACTGGATATAAAAGGAAACACGCTTGAAAAGATTCTTTAAGGAAAGTGACATTTACAGTTAAAAAGTCAGTTTGAATAAATGAGTCTCATTTTCTCCTCCCTGAGTCATCTGCATGGAGCCCTGTGTACTCCGTGGTAAGGTCGACCTGAATTCTGAGGCAGATCCCTGGATTCTGTGGCACTCTAGTAGAACTGCTGTTACTGGTGGCTGGTGAAATAAGAAATGTTTGGTGTATTAAAAATAAAAGTGAAAAATGCAGTCAGGACAGTAGCCCCTGGAATACTTCCCCGGGGGCAGGAATTTGGCTATAAAGTTCTATATAAATAACAGAATAATGGGCCAAATCAGGAGTCAGTTTTGGACAATGGGCCTGAATGAAGACTGAGTAAAACCTAGAATAATGAATAATGTAAACTGTGAGTCATGTCTAAAAGCACCAAATTGGGTTGGCTGTAATTTGTGGGGTCATGTCATCGGTTGCATGTGAAAATCCAGATGGGTGCTGGGTGTTCATGGAAATGTTTGCAAATCCTGAATGTTTCATAGATTTTAGTATGAAAATTGGCCCTTGAAAGTGCCTTATTCCTCATTGGCTGATCATCGCTTGTCATTCACTAATCTCCTATTCAAGGGATACAGTCATCTGTATAGCAAGCAGAGAAAATACCCCATGATTCACATGACCACTCACCATGAAAAATGTAGTGCAGGGGAACAGTTTTGTATGATCCATAGGCTAAAACTTGTCTGCAGAAATCATTTGGAAAAGACTCAGGAACAATGAATAACTCACAAAAGCCAGCACAGGAAGAAATAAACAGGCTCTGGGTGAAATTCCCCCTGAGTTGGGGTCCAGCCCAAGACCCATGAACCATTAAAGCATCACTTAAGCCCTGAAAATGCTGCTTATGCTGCCTTTTGACTGGGAGAATTTTACCCCAAATTTGCAATAAATAATATTCCCCATGACTAATGAGACTAGCTTTCGTAAATGCCAGGGAAGGAAGGATCTGAGGAGTTGGCCCAGCATTAGGAAGTGTATGAGAATTTCTTACAAACAGCTCAGCTGTAATACTCAGCTGTGGGCTGTAATACTTTGATCTCATTTGGTTGTGGGTGCTGGGTAGGTGTCTGACTGGAGGATCTGGTGGTCCCTTCTGGCCTTAGACTCTGACTATAACAGCTGTATCTACACACACATACACACACAGCAGGCCAGGCTGCTGTAGGACTTTACTTTTACTTTAGTTTTGATTTGCCATGAAGGTGGCAATGGCTGGACACCTGGCTGTGACACATACAGTGGTGAGCACTCCATGGAGAACAGGGAAGTTATTCTATTCGTCTGTATCACTGTGACAGTGGCCAGTCCCAGCCTTGCTAACATTAAATGATCTCCAGCACTGACCACTTCAACAGCGTTTACTGTGAGTGGAAAATTGCTCCCAGACCCACTGCCACTGAGCTGGGAGAGGCCAGGAGCGCTGGAACAATCTGTATAGTGGGGGGAGCCATTGAACCAAACTGTAAGCCCTGTATAAGATAGAACCACTCCAAGCCAGGGGGTGCGGCAGCATCCCAGTTCCCTCAGTTCCAGCACCTATGGGGGAAGCTACAGCTTGGGGACATGCCTGAAGGGTCTAACACCCATTGATGTCAGTGGCAACACACCGTTAATATCTCTGGGCCTCGGCTCAGGCTCAAAGAAGCAGATTTCCAAAAAAGCTCAGCTCCCATTTGGGCACCTAAATATGGGCCACCCAGCCACTCCTATTGAGACAGGTATGGCCAGGTTTCCAACAGACCTCGACATCCAACCTGCTGAGCTCTGTGGAATATTTATTTTGTGCCTAAATGGGGGATGATTTCTTCGGAAAAAAATGGCTCATATTTCTTAATTACTATAATTATTTGTATTCCTGTCGTGCCTCTTGGAGGCTCCAGTCATGGATCAAGGTGCTGCACAAATAGTGTTTTTCCCATTGCTCCCCCGTGCAATTTCTGTTGTAAAAGGATCACTCTGCCTCTATCAATAGCCTTTGCTTAAAAGAGCCATGTGGAGTTAAGTTTTCTCTTCATCCTCTGTGTCCAGACTAGAAATGACAGTGGGAGTAGTGGCAGAGAGTTGTGTAATTAACTTCCTCTTTCTTGTTTGTTCTGAAATCTGTGAAGCTGGTGTTGCACATGCAGCTGTGACAAACGCTCAGCACTGTGCCCTCGCTCAGGGACGTTTTTATATTAGTCTGTATCACTGTGAGAGGGGTGTAGCCTTGTTGGCAGTAATAATCTCCAGCATCTTCAGCTTAAACCTTACTGATTGTGAGAGTGAAATCAGTCCCAGATCCACTGCCACTGAACCGGGCTGGGACACCAGAGGGACGGGTGGTAGCGTAGTAGATAAGGAGCTTAGGAGCTTGTCCTGATTTCTGTTGGTACCAGGCTAAGCGGTTGCTAACGCTTTCACTGGCTCTGCATTTGATAATGACTGTCTTTCCTGGAGAGACCGATAGAGATTCTGGAGTCTGGGTCAGCACTTTCTGCCCAGTGGAGTCTAGGTGTAAAAAGAAAATAGAGGAACTTGTGATATATTAATCAGAGTTATAGCTTTATATTGACTACATTTTTAACTTTATAGGTTATTAAATAGAAACAAATAAAATAACATATCTGTTACAACAAATAGAGTATATTTGCATTGTGTCTGCTGCTGCTGTTCACTACAGCTGGATCTATTGTGTTTTCTTACCCTGAATCCAAAAAACTAGTATCCAGAGAAGCTGAGTGTGGGAGATCATTGTGACAGTTCTCAGCCGCCAGTGCTAACCAGGGCAGTGCAAACAGCTCCATTTATATGAGCTCAGCAGGGCAGGGTGGGAGTGTCACTCATGTGTGAATTTGCAAAAGGAACAAGTCATGTAATTTCACATCATGTGAGTGGCTGGGGCAGGATTCTGAACTGTCTTGTTGTTCATCTCTCGTTTATAAGAATGGAGTAGCAACATGGTTGAGGGGACACCATACGTGCTGCAACTAGATTTAAGTAGCCAAACCATCCACCCATATTCTAGAAGGTTTTTAGCAGCCTGGCCTGTTGTTATTTTATCTTCTAGTTTTTCACCTTCCCCATGTAAATATAATTGAATAATCCAGTATTTCTTTCAGCAGGAGATTAACTAAAAGCCATCTGCCAAGTTCTCTTGGGAAGTTATAGCTCTGCTTTCTCACCGAGAGCCAGAATACAGCAGACTAAATAACAAGATCTACAGCACTGCAAGGGATCCACTGCTCCATGTGACAGCTGGACTCACACTCTGTTCCTGGTCGCCATTACTGAGCCCCAAGTACAGAGATGTATTTCAGAACCTCACTTCCTACCCTGTGTCCATTGTTCAAAGGGATTTGGGCAGCAACTAGAGACGGGGAGAGATCTTAAGTAACTGGAAGTCCACAGTGAATGCTCCTGGTTTGTCTTTTGGCCTGGAGAGATGCTAGAAAAGCTGCTCAGCAGAGGTTGTTTATGGCATTTTAAACAGTTTTTATGTTGAATTTTAGTCTTGATCATGTAATTACATGGCTTAACCCGACCATAGCAGCCCTGTATTGCTCCAAAGGCTTGGTTAATGGAGCAATAGAGGAAATGTTGTACGTATGCAATAATGCCTGGTGCACATCTTGATGTCTGTATAAATAGAAATATATAAAAAATCATCCAGGTGGCTTTTATTTTAAAGTGTAGCTTTTATTGTACGTTCAATAATAGAAACCTACTATTATAATTTTATTTCTTATTTATTCTCTAGCTATAAGAAAACAATTTTTTTCTTGGCTAAATATTTTCTGCTCTCCTCTTTATGCTGTTTGCTCCCTAAGCAACATGGCCTTTCCTTACTGCCCATTCTGAATGGTCAGATACTATCATTATGGTGCTTACTAGGACAGTGGCCATGCCAGGGTCTGAGTGGCAGGAGAGGAAGCTCACAAGAGGCCCAGGTGAACCAACTAAACAACCGCATTGTAGTTTGTGATTTATTTGCAGGGTTTGTATTCAACTATAACCCCCAAACGAGCCAACAATCTGCCCCCATTCTTTCCTGCAGCTTTGTAGCCTGGGAACTGCAGCCCAGCAATATGAAACCAAGCAAAATAACACACACCCGGAGACTTCTCTGTTGCCATCATTCCCTGCTCCGACTGATCAGAAAACCTGTCTGTACTTCACATGAGAATAGCAACTGCTGTTTTAAGGGCTTGATGCAGATAGACTGGCTACAGCTTAATTAGCTTTCTTCAGGGAGGCCTTCCCAGCTGGGATGCTGAAAGCCTGGTGGGGATTTATTTCCTCAACCCCTAAAAGTACCCCCAAACCAACCCACAATGCAGCAAAATTAAACCATGCTGTGGCTGACTCAGCAAAGCCCCCTCCTATGGGAATGGTGGGGATGGGTAGCTGCAGATCTGAATGAACACCTGTAGGGGGCACCAAGTCACTTGGATTCAAGCCTGATCTCAGCTGTTTCTGTGCTTTCAGGGAACTCTGTTCTGCAAGGATCAGCCCAGCTAGACATTTGGGGCCAAATCCATCCTTGGTGTAACTACAGTGAAGTGAGCAGTTACCTCAGGGATGGATTTGATCTATATTGTGCCAGAGGTTCTCTGGTGTGTGTTTGTGTGACTTCCTTTTGTTGGCTCTAAGCAGCTGACAGGCGCCTCCTTGGGCGTTTAGATCATGTGGAGATGGCTGCTGGTGAGGGTACAGGAGAGATGAGGGTAATTACAGCTCCAGCTCTGTGAGGAA
>NW_020679793.1:0-1967 GCF_002925995.2 Terrapene triunguis | reverse complement strand
CCTAGATCGATTCCAGTAAAGACAGGAGAAATGGGTGAAGATGGGACGATAAGCCCCGGTGAAGATCACATTGCCCACTTTACCCTTGATAAAACCCCGCGCACTCCCCCGCAAATAGCCACCCCAAATAGCCACCCCACTTTAAGGGTATGGGAGGCAGTAGAAACTGAAGCAAAAAAATTAGCTGATCACTTAAGAGATCCATGGACCAGCCGTGCCTATGCAAACAGGGAAAAGAATCACGACTCTAAAGGTACCCCCCACAAACCCCGCGTGAGCGGCTTAACAGCTAGGCTCGACACTTTAAAGATTAATGAACTAACTGCATTAGCCGGAGCTGTTGGACCTCCCCCCTCTGACAATTTCAATGAGTTTATGGCATGGCTCCATAAAGGCGAGCAGTTACTCAAAGCAGTAGGAATTGACATGTTGCAGGAACCAATTCTGGTACAAACGCTTTTGGGGCCCCTCAACTGTCATACCCTTGGTTTTGATGATGATGTTGCACAGATGCTTAAACGCGTAGTGCAGAAGCACTTTAAGTTGTCTAGTGAGTTAGCCACCCTTAAAGGAATGGCAAGGCTGCCGGGGGAGGCTCCGGCTAAGCTGGCAGAAAGGATTCAAACCTATATTAAATTATCAGCAGGGGTTGCTAACATGGAAGATTTGAAGCAAATTGTTTTGGAGGCGCTGCCTCCCAGTGTGTTAGACTGGATGAATGCTTGGTGTGAAAATGGAGGTAAAGAGGTACCTTGGGATGAATGGATCGCAAAGGTTGAAACGGCAGTTAAACAGCAGGAAGGAACTCCTGTTAAGGAGCTGCGTACTCAATTAGGACAATGGAAAACAGAGGGTCCTGGATACTCTCCCCGTGGTCGTGGCCGGGGTTGGAGAGGTCGTGGACCAAGTAGAATGAGAGAAGGTGATAGAGACAGTGCGTGGGTACCGTTTGGAGTTTTGAAACAGGAGAACTCAGACCTGAAAGGAGAAATTGAAAGGCTGCAGGCACAGCTGCAGGCGTGTATGATTGGTAAGGAATCTCAACAGGAGAAAGATAAAACAGTGACGAAGGTAGCTAGGGCGACGGTCCTGACATCAGGATTAAACGACCCAATTGCTACTGATTTAGTGGCATAGGACAGCCCAATCCACGACTCGGAGTGCATTTTTCAGCAACCCATGACAGTAGATGTCTGGGGGCGCCCCCATTTAAGCATTCGAGTCGGGGAAGGGCTAATAGATTTCTTGTTGGATACGGGGGCTGGAATTCCTATAGTAAAAGATGACTTTAATGCGTATCCCACTGGAGAGTCGGTGCAAATACAGGGAATATCTGGAACTAATCAAACGTATAATGTTAAAACCCTTCCCCTCCAGTTTGGAATGCATATTAGTCATGAGAAGTGTGCAGTGGCAGGGAGAGAAAATCTAATTGGAACACAAACTATTGGACGTTTGGGATTGATCTTGGATTTTCCCAACATGTGTATTAGACAGACTCTCACTGTAATGCAAGGCACCAATGATGCAAATCTGATCCCTATGGAACTGGCTACACAGACAATAAAAGCAATAAAACCTAAACAACCGCCTCCCGCACCAAAAGGCTGGGAAAGCTGGTGGACTGAAATTCAAACTGTCTGGGCAGCGGACTCCCTAGACACGGGCGAAATGCAAACCTCTGTTACATTAGAGGGAAACACACCTCCATTTATAAAACAGTACCCAATACCTCAGGAGGCAAAGGAATCATTAAGACAAGTAATAACTGAATTGGACAAAAGAAATTTAATCAGAAGGTGTTCAGCGCCTAATGCGGCACCAATTTGGCCAGTCAAAAAACCTGATGGGACCTGGAGGTTAACTATCGACTATCGGGGGCTAAATAAGACTGCCAAACGAGGGGCACCCGTAGTGGCGGCGTACCCTGAACTATTGGAGGTGGTCACCCCTGACATGAAGTGGTT
>NW_020679792.1:0-1567 GCF_002925995.2 Terrapene triunguis | reverse complement strand
GCAGTGTGAGAAGGGCCAGCCCAGCTTCAGGGTTAGAGGGCACAGCGTTTCCCAGAAGTCCCCTAGACTGCACACCAGGGTGACAACCCATTACATCCTATATTACACACGTCTCAGCATGTTTGTCACGTCCTGTCCCCTCCTTATCTCCCACCACCTCTAGCAGCTCCCACCCTCCTATGCCTTTACTGCTCCTCTCCCTCCAAGCAGAACCCATCACCAGCTCCCTGATAATCTCTTACCTGAGCCAGCTCCATTGCAGCCATTTCCTTCCTGCTGGGAGGAGGGGATGATCTGGAGCGAAACGTGGATGTTATTCTGTAGTCTGCCAGGGAGAGAAGGGCAATGTGAGAGACTTCAGATGGGGGTTTTGTCCATTCCACAAGCCGATTCCCCCCAGATTTTTCCCTGCTAATGGACATTCTAGGTTCTGCCACACTGCGAAGCACAGAGTGACCTTATTCCAGTACAGGCCTAGCCCCCTACCACCGGGGTGTAACCCTCTGACACATGGTGAAACCCTCCCAGTAGCAGAGTCTCTCTGTTACACTTATCAAGTTTGCGGAGGATACCAAGCTGGGAGGAGTTGCAAGTGCTTTGGAGAAAAGGATTAAAATTCAAAGTGATCTGGACAAACTGGAGAAATGGTCTGAAGTAAATAGGATGAAATTCAATAAGGACAAATCCAAAGTACTTCACTTAGAAAGGAACAAGGAGTTGCACACATACAAAATGGGAAATGACTGCCTAGGAAGGAGTACTGGGGGGTCACAGTGGATCACAAGCTAAATAAGAGTTAACAGAGTTACACTGTTGCAAAAAAAGCAAACATCATTCTGGGATGTATTAGCAGGAGTATTGTAAGCAAGACACGAGAAGTAATTCTTCTGCTCTACTCCGCGCTTATTAGGCCTCAACTGGAGCAGTGTGTCCAGTTCTGGGTGCCACATTTCATGAAAGATGTGGACAAATTGGAGAAAGTCCAGAGAAGAGCAACAAAAATGATGAAAGGTCTAGAAAACATGACCTATGAGTGAAGATTGAAAAAATTGTGTTTGTTGAGTCTGGAGAAGAGAAGACTGAGAAGGGACATGATCACAGTTTTCAAGTACATAAAAGGTTGTTAGAAGGAGGAGGGAGAAAAATTGTTCTTCTTAACTTCTGAGGATAGTACAAAGAGCAATGGGCTTAAATTGCAGAAAGGGAGATTTAGGTCCGACATTATGAAAAACTTCCTGTCAGTGTGGTTAAGTACTGGAATAAATTGCCTAGGGAGGTTGTGGAATCTCCATCATTGGGGATTTTTAAGAGCAGGCTGGACAAACACCTGTCAGGGATGGTCTAGATAATATTTCGTCCTGCCTTGAGTGCCGGGGACAGGACTAGATGACCTTCCGAGGTCTCTTCCAGTTCTATGATTCTATGAACCAAAGGCCAGAGAAGAGCAGAATCAAAGGAGTCACTTTGGGGGATGCTCCCTGTCATTGTCCCCAAGGCAGCTGTCTCAGGTTTACTAAGTTGTTTGATGCTCCAGCCTTTATACAGTCTCTCCTGGGAGTGCCCCCTT
>NW_020679791.1:0-3409 GCF_002925995.2 Terrapene triunguis | reverse complement strand
GACAATGGATCGTGTGGTGTGTCCTGGATGGAAGCTGGAGGCATGTAAGTAAGTGTAGCGGTCAGTAGGTTTCCCGTATAGGGTGGTATGTAACAAAGCCCAATGCCAACTCTGTCCACATATCTATTCAAGTTACATCATCGTAGGGCCTAAGTTACATCATCGTAGGGCCTAAGTGCTCTGGCACTTCCCGAGACTGCTCCCCAGGACCGCTGTTCAGACTTCCTGGGGCTTCCCAAACAGCAGCTGGTGCGGCTGGCCCCAGGGACCGCCAGAGCAGCTGGCCCTGGGTTGCTCCAGCAGTGGCTGGTGCGGCTGGCCATGGAGTGCCCGAGCAGCTGACCCTGGGGCCAGCTGCTCAGGTGGCCCTGAAATTAGCCGTGCCAGCCGCTGCAGAAGTCGCGGAAAGTCACAGAATCCGTGACTTCCTCAACCTCCATGAAAGAATTGCAACCTTAATGATGTATGGCTCTTGTCTTTCTATGTTTCTGTAAACCACCTAGCCCACCTTCAGGCAGTGTAATAAGGTGACTATGTTTAAAAATAGCAACGTCTTTCTCAATAGTGTATTTAGACACTTCACTGTGGACTTGAGTTTAAGAATTTGATTTTTACTCCTGCTATACCTACAGAGTCAACATACCTAAGAGTGACGGAACTGAATTCTGTTCTTCCTTTTGCTTCAGATGCAGTATTGTTTGTTAAATTCCAAAGCTAGTTGAAGACACTTGTGTTATATAGGTGATTGGGGACATAATCTGAAGACAGTGAGGTTGCATGGAGGTAATTGTTGAAGGCATAACTTAATTTAGCCCTGCAGGACCATTATTACAAGTAATAAAGCAATCTGCTTTGCAGCACAACTCTTATCTTGAAGACAATATGGCCCTGCTTCTGGTTGTTAGACTAGTATTTAATATTTCTCCAAATTCTTCCACCTCTTGTTTAGAAATGGGCACCAGTAGCCCCAAAAGGGTTTCCTGAGGATGTAACGCTTCATATTACAGTGTTTGTTGCTCCATGACTAAAGGAGAATTTCTCATCGCTTGTTGCTGGAATGGCTTTTTGTATGGTCCATAATGATTATTTTTTTAGTTTCCCTCCTTCCCCCTTGACGTTCGATCTTTTATCCACTCTATTGGAACCGCTTAAAATCTTTGGAGAAACATAGGACCAATTTCAATAATGGTCTACACCATCATAAGGTCTCTGGTGGTAAAACTCCTTCACAAGGGGAGTGAGTTATGGCAATGCAAAGTGGCTACAGTCCATTTTCAGATGGTTGTGTTTTTATGGGAGTGGAGGGAGGGGGATTCACTGTGACCCACAAATGTGAGTGATGCTGTCTGAAAATTAACATGCTTTGACTGTGGGAGACTCTCTGCCTGTGAGGAAGGATCTGCCTACAGTTTTCCAGTGGAATTGAAAATATCCTTCCTTCCAGCAGAACATTTGCAGACGAAAGCAATTGCAACATTACCAGCCCTCCACTGGTCTAGATCTCCCCTACAATGGCCAGGTCTTTATTTTGTTGCATCTAGCTTGGTGCTTATATATAGTTACTTGCAACTATATTATCTGGAACATTTAGTAACACAAGTATTAATTGACAAAATGCACTGTTCTTGACATACTTTGATCTGCTACGCAAATCCGTGGTGCTTGCTACTTTTTTCAGCTCAGGGGTTTTCCAGGAATAGCAAAAATACCCTCTGACATTAAAAGAAATGAAATTTATTGATCCTGATAAAGATTTTTGTTTGAGTTGCACTTAATCACTAACTGCAATGGTTTCACATACTTTTTTGCTCCTACATATCTTTATAAGTGGTTGTTATGGTGATGCATTTTGCATACAGTGTATTTCCATTCGCCTTCCGTTGCCACTTTTATCACACCCATCATATATTTAAATGTGACCTCTGGTGACCCACTATCCTGATTAGATTTGGAATTTGGTGATAACACATTTCACATTTTCTCACACATTTACTTTTTCCCCACACAAAGATGTGGTTTTGCTTGTAATCTCTCTGAGGCTAGGTCTACACTACAGCGAGGTTCCGACCTAAGATACGCAACTTCAGCTACGTGAATACCGTAGCTGAAGTTGCGTATTTTAGGTCGGCTTACCTGGCGGTGAGGACGGGGGAAAGCCGACCGCTGCCGCGCTGCCGCCGACTCCGCTGCCGCCTCTTGTCGAGGTGGATTTCCGGAGTCGACGGCAGAGCGATCAGGGATCGATTTTACCGCGTCCTCACGAGACGCGGTAAGTCGATCCTCGATAAACCGATTGCTGCCCGCCGGATCGGCGGGTAGTGAAGACGTAGCCTTACAGAGTTCACTTCCTAATTTCATCTCTCAGGTTTTTCATTTGCTGTTATAATTGCTGCTGCCTCACACATATCAATTCCATAGAATTAAAATTTTGCTCATGTAACTTTCTAGTCTCATCATGTGTAATTCTCCCTCCTCACCACTGCTATTGTGTTATAAACAATCCCTTCCCAGAAACCACATACACATCTTCAGCCAGTCAGATGGATTAACTGACTGAACATTAGTGCCTTTCACCAAAAGAGGTGTCGTGTTGGGCAGTGTCATGTTTAGCAATCCTGTGACAGCAGTGAACAGGCTGAGAATTCCACTCTCAGGTAGCAATGTACCATCATTTTTCCCTACCCCTTTTTGTGACTATGTTAGTTTCCACATCACTTATTGTTCAGTCAACTTAAAATGCATGAAGTGGTGTAATATCCGGTCAGCCACCCTGAACAGAACTATTGCTGGATGGCAGAACGGTGCTACCGCATTTATGCAATTTTTATTTAGTAAAAGATTGCATATTGTGAACATACATTGTGGAATTATACAGACTGCTAGAAGCATTTGGGTTACATTAATTAATCCCACACACTATTGAAATGTATTAGTTGGAGTAAAAAATCAGATATACAAAAGCAAATCATTTCTTGTTCAGATCTCCTCGTTATTTCAGGATAATACGAACAATATCATTATATATTATACTTTAGAATATAATTATTATGATGGCAGCTCTGGTCGTGACTATAGCTTAGGCTGTGTTCCAATTTCCATTTAAAGCAGGAATACCCCCCTCTGCTAAATAACTGAAATATTGTTATTTTTCACTAAATTAGGGTCAGTTGCTCTCCATAGACTAAATTTTCATAATTATCTTCTTGATTCATTACTTAGTTTTTTTTATACATAAACTCTTTAAAAACGCACCTATTTTGAAATTTAGGCTTGGCTGTCAGGCCAAATGATCTCAAAAAATACAAAACATATTGTTCAAATTTGGCCTAGTAACTAAGGCTTGCTTACAACACAGGCACATTTATATGCCATCATGTGCCAGCAATGCCCCTCTGCCATGTACATTGGC
>NW_020679790.1:0-10980 GCF_002925995.2 Terrapene triunguis | reverse complement strand
AAGAAGGAACTGAGGGGGCGCTGGGTCGGCTGGGGTATATATCCAGCGCCATAACGGCGCCACTCTAGGGGGCTCCACAGCCGACCCACCGGGGTTGCTAGGGCAAAAATCTTCCGACGATCGTGCACGCGGCGCGCGCACACCTAACTGGAATGGATACGAGCAACACATCTCGAAGAACAACAGTTACAACGGTGAGTAACCGTCTTTTCTGAGTTTTCTTTTGACAACTTATATCTCTATTCAATCTACTCCTTAGAATTCCTTAATAAACATCCATTTTTATAATGCATAACTATTGTAATACTGCACTATTTTCTAAACACACAACTACTACATTTTTTATGAGAACTGTACATAAGCTTCTGGATTTGTTTTTAAATATTGATGATAAAAGGCTGCTGAAATAGATTTTGGAGTTGCTTATATTTGGTTTAATTTTAAATTTAAAAAAATAAAATTCTTCATACAGTTCCTGACCTTAACTTGACACGTCCACATTTCCAGTATTTTCCATTTTTCCCATTCCTAGCATCTATCATGACCAATTTAACTTCTTTTCCCACAGAGAGACAGAATTAAAAATACATTATGTGACTTTTCTGCAGTAGCTGATGCACAGTAGCAGTTATAGTGGTGAAAGTCTCATGGCATAGTATATTTAATTTTTTTTATTATTTGGTGATAACAACATGCTCAGCACTATACAAAACCTAGAGAAATACACAGTCCTTACTCCAAGAATCTTATATTTTAGACAAACAGTACATTTCAAACACAGACCATAAAGCACCAGATGGCTTGTCTTTGGAACGATGTTGTGCTGTAGAACAGCCTCTTTCAAGTAACTGGAAAGTGTTCACTTACTGGAAACAAGAAAGTTGTATGATATGCAAATTATAATATAAAATTTTTGTTCCGGTGAATGTGGAAATTGGATATAACAGAGTTGTTTGATATATTTAACAATATATTTAGCTATATCATGCCACAGAAATTCTATTTATATATTAGTTATTCTCTTTCCTTATGCAAGTAATCCTATTGAAGTCTGTGGAACTACTTGCATGGGTAAGGGCAACAAGTGTCACTGTTCAAGGCTTAACTGTACCTGTGATGCTTCTCTGGGCTGTCTAAGTGTACCCACAGAGGTGCCAGGTCTGGTGCTTCACTTCTCTTGGTGGAATTCTACAATTCTCCTACTCTTAGAGCAGGCCCAGGGCTGTATACCAACTTGGGTATGTCTACACTGCAATTAGACACCCGCAGCTGGCCTGTGCCAGCTGATTCAGGCTCATAGGTGTTTGGGCTCAGGCTCCAGCCTGAGCTCTGGGATCCTCCCACCTTATAGGGTCCTAGAGTCTGGGCTCCAGTCTAAGGGTATGTCTACACTACGAGAGTAGTTCGATTTTACTTAAATTGAATATGTGGAATCGATATTGCAAAGTCGAACATGTGTGTCCACACTAAGGACAGCAATTCGACTTTGTGAGTCCACACTAATGGGGAAAGAGTCGACATTGGAAGCGGTGCACTGTGGGCAGCTATCCCACAGTTCCCGCAGTCCCCGCTGCCCATTGGAATTCTGGGTCGAGTCGCCAATGCCTTCTGGGTAAAAAAATGTGTCGAGGGTGCTTTTGGGTAACTGTCGTCATCCGTCCGTCACTACCGCCCTCCCTCCCTGAAAGCGCCGGCGGGAAATCGGTTCGCGCACTTTTCTGGTCAGTGACAGCGCGGACGCCACAGCATTGCGAGCATGGAGCCCGCTCCGACATCGCTGCAGTTGTGGCCGTTGTCAACACCTCGCAGCTTATCATCCACCTTTCCCAGAGGCAGATGCAGATAAATCGGGCAAGGAGGCTACGGCACCGCTGTGAGGGCCTGAAGTCTGAGAGTAGCACAGACCTGTCAGAAAGCACGGGACTCAGCGCCGCGGACATCACGGTGGCAATGGGTCATGTGGATGTTGTGGAACCGCGATTCTGGGCCTGGGAAACAAGCACGGACTGGTGGGACCGCATAGTGCTGCAGGTCTGGGATAAATCCCAGTGGCTGCGAAACTTTCGCATGCGGAAGGGGACTTTCCTTGAACTTTGTGAGTTGCTGTCCCCTGCCCTGAAGCGCAATGACACCCGGATGCGAGCAGCCCTGACTGTCCAGAAGCGAGTGGCCATAGCCCTCTGGAAGCTTGCAACGCCAGACAGCTACCGGTCAGTCGCGAACCACTTTGGCGTGGGCAAATCTACCGTGGGGGTTGTTGTGATGCAAGTAGCCAACGCAATCGTTGAGGTACTGCTCTCAAAGGTAGTGACCCTGGGAAACGCGCAGGTCATCATAGATGGCTTCACCGCGATGGGACTCCCAAACTGCGGTGGGGCTATAGATGGAACTCACATCCCTATCCTGGGACCGGACCACCAGGCCAGCCAGTACATCAACCGAAAGGGCTACTTTTCAATGGTACTGCAAGCACTGGTGGACCATCGGGGACGTTTTACAAACATCAACGTCGGATGGCCGGGCAAGGTTCATGACGCTCGTGTTTTCAGGAACTCAGGTCTGTTTAGACGGCTGCAGGAAGGTATTTACTTCCCGGACCACAAAATAACTCTTGGGAATGTGGAGATGCCTATAGTCATCCTCGGGGACCCAGCCTACCCGCTAATGCCCTGGCTCATGAAGCCCTATACTGGCGCCCTGGATACTGAAAAAGAACTCTTCAACTACCGGCTGAGCAAGTGCAGAATGGTGGTGGAGTGTGCTTTTGGCCGTCTCAAGGGGAGATGGAGAAGCTTACTGACTCGCTGTGATCTCAGCGAAACCAATATCCCCATTGTTATTGCAGCTTGCTGTGTGCTCCACAATCTCTGTGAGAGCAAGGGGGAGACCTTTATGGCGGGGTGGGAGGTTGAGGCAAATAGCCTGGCTTCTGATTACGCCCAGCCAGACAGCCGGGCGATTAGAAGAGCCCAGCGGGACGCGCTGTGCATCCGGGAGGCTTTGAAAGCTAGGTTCCTGAGTGAGCAGGGTAACCAGTGACTTTTCAGTTTGTGTACAGAGAAGCTGAACCTGCCCCCATTTCTTTACCCACTAAATATTCAGTATCCTCTCCAGTTACATACCCCGTTCCCCCCCTTCCAACACACGTGTAAAAATAAAATCACTTGAATTTTGTTAATGAACACCGTTTTCTTTATTACTGTTTTCGTGGGAAAGTGTTGAACCTGGGACGCAGACTGTGGTGGGGAGCGGGTGTAGTGTAGTGATGCAAATGACGCTTCCAAACTCCAGGAATGACAGGCTCCGCAGTGGTGGACTGGTGGTTTCAACGGACCCTGCCACCCCTCCTGTTCGGGACTCTGTGTGTGGTGATGCTATGTGACTTTGTGGCAGGGGGAGGACGGTTACAGATCCCCTGCTGCGTGGCTCTGTGATCCAGGATAAGGACCGCTGCATAAGATCTGTAACTGCCCTCCCCCGCAACAAAGTCACAGAGCACCCCCCACCCCCCACAGAACACTAAAACCACCTCCCAGACTGACCAGGGTAACTAGTGACTGCAGTGTGTGTGTGCCCTGCTGCTGTCCTGTCCAATTACCAACCTCCTTCCCCCCCTTCAGACAGACTCTCCTCTAAAGAACATGACGGAAACAGTAATGAACAGAAACGTATTTTTTATTAACAACCACACATGAAACTGGGGGGTGAAACTTGGACGGGGGCTTGGGTGAGGCGGGAAGGAAAGGACTTTTCAAATTTTGGGGAATGAGAGCCTTCTGGTGCTTGAGCAGTCTGCAGGGGTGGAGTGAGAGTTTTCATGGACTCTGCCGCCCCTCCTTCTTTGGACTTTGCGTGAGGGGGGTATGGGACTTGGTGGGGGGGGAGGGCGGTTACAGATAGACTGCAGCGGGGCTCTGTCCTCCTGCCTCCGGTCCTGCAGAAGATCCACAAGGCGCCGGAGCGTGTCCGTTTGCTCCCTCATTAGTCCAAGCAGCGTTTGAGTCGCCTGCTGGTCTTCCTGCCACCACCTCTCTTCCCGTTCCATGTGTGACCGGTGCATTTGGGACAAGTTCTCCCTCCACTGTGTCTGGTGTGCTGCCTGGGCTCGGGAGCAGCCCATAAGTTCCGAGAACATGTCCTCCCGCGTCCTCTTCTTCCTACGCCTAATCTGCGCTTGCCTCTGGGAGTGTGATGCCAGGCTGGGTTGTGAGACAGTCGCAGCTGGGGCTGTGGGAATGGGAAAAAGGGAGTGAATTCCTCAGAAAGATAAATGTAGTTGTGAACAAAGAACATAGTCTTTCTCTGTGAACAAGACCATGCACAGCACCTATCACATGCGCACTCAGGACAAGGTTGAATTTTCGGCCTTCGCATTCAGTGCCTGGGGTCTTGCACTGCAGATCTGAGAAGCGGGGCAGGACAACGGAATTTGTGTAGCAGGCAGACATGGTAAGCCGTAAACTTGTGGCTGCTTAAAACTTTCATAGTAGCACTGGCCTCCTTTCACATTGAAAGCAATGCCAGTCCCTGCTGCCAGCAATCCGGCAAGCATGAACTCTGCCCCTGTCCCACCCCCTCGCGGCTGTCCCAGGGAAAGATCCCTGTATGCTGCCCCTCTCCCGCCTCCACCGCGTGGCTGTAAACCAGGGTTACAGTTCTGTAAAGGAACGGGCAAGCAGTCCCAATACTAACATTCCCCTACCTAATTCAAAGCAGGTCACCATGAGCGACATCACCCTGATGAGGATCTCAGACACTGATAAAGAAAGAATGCTTCGGGAAAGCCTGCAAAGACCAGGGCCGTATGCCGCCATGCTCTGCAGGGCAATGATCCCGGAGTACTTGCTTGTCTCCTGGCGCGGAAATGTCTGCTACTATGGAGGACCCAATAAGGCCGCTCTCCCCAGGAACCTGATGCAAAGGCTTTCCAATTACCTCCAGGAGAGCTTCGTGGAGATGTCCATTGAGGATTTCAGCTCTGTCCCCGGACATATAGACCGCATTTTACTATAGCTGCACTGGCAGGGACTAAACAGTAGAGCGGCTTGGGCAGAACAATCATGCTAAACCGGACATTGTTAGATTTTTTTTGAATAGTTGCACTGCCCAGGACTGAAACATTAAGCGCCTAGGGCAAACTAAACATGAGAAACCCATTGTTGTTATTGTTAATATTCCTGTTCTGTTAAAAATAAATGTTTAGATGTTTAAAACACTTACTGGATGATCCTTCCCCTGATTCTGTGTCCGGGTTAACGGCTGGGGACGGTTGGTAGGGGATCTCTGTAAGGGTGATGAAGAGATCCTGGCTGTCGGGGAAATCAACGTTGCAAGCGCTGTCGACTGCCTCATCCTCCTCATCTCCTTCCTCATCTTCCCCGTCCGCTAACATGTCCGAGGAACCGGCCGTTGACAATATCCCATCCTCAGAGTCCACGGTCAGTGGTGGGGTAGTGGTGGCGGCCGCACCTAGGATGGAATGCAGTGCCTCGTAGAAACGGGATGTCTGGGGCTGGGATCCGGAGCGTCCGTTTGACTCTTTGGTCTTCTGGTAGCCTTGTCTCAGCTCCTTGATTTTAACGCTGCACTGCGTTGCATCCCGGCTGTATCCTCTCTCTGCCATGGCTTTAGAGATCTTCTCATAGATCTTTGCATTCCGTCTTTTGGAGCGCAGCTCGGAACGCACGGACTCATCTCCCCACACAGCGATGAGATCCAAGACTTCCCGATCAGTCCATGCTGGGGCCCTCTTTCTAGTCTGAGATTGCACGGCCATCTCTGCTGGAGAGCTCTGCATCATTGCCAGTGCTGCTGAGCTCGCCACGATGTCCAAACAGGAAATGAGATTCAAACTGCCCAGACAGGAAAAGGAATTCAAATTTTCCCGGGGCTTTTCCTGTGTGGCTGGTCAGAGCATCCGAGCTCGGACTGCTGTCCAGAGCGTCAACAGAGTGGTGCACTGTGGGATAGCTCCCGGAGCTATTAGCGTCGATTTCCATCCACACCTAGCCTAATTCGACATGGCCATGTCAAATTTAGCGCTACTCCCCTCGTTGGGGAGGAGTACAGAAATCGAATTTAAGAGACCTCTATGTCGAACTAAATAGCTTCGTGGTGTGGACGGGTGCAGGATTAATTTGATGTAACGGCGCTAAATTCGACATAAACGCCTAGTGTAGACCAGGCCTAAGTAACAAGACTCCAGAGGAGTCTTTATTGTTTGCATCTAATAATACAGGAATTTAGTTTCTTTTTAGATATTTTTTCTACAGTTTGTGTAGTGAAAAGAGGCTTACGTGCCCACCAAATCATGAGAAGTAAAAAGAAGTATGGGCCCAACCTGCAAAGTACTTGGATCCATATCAGAACCTCCTCAGAATTTATGGGCCATTTGGTTCTAGAGTTTTGGTTTGAGGCCATCTCTAAACAAAAATAGTTGATATTTATACAGAGGCTATTAGGCAGAAAGTAATACCACGACAAAGCAATCTTATTCTTTTAATCTCCTGTGTAACACCCAAGATACTAAGCAGGGAAGTCTGACAGTTTAACAAATTTTTGCCTGAATATCTACAAACCAGAATCTCAGGTTACCTTTGTTCAGTCCTCACCTCAGTAATTATGGGTCACTGACAGAATTTTAAGGAACAAATGTAGAGAAAAAGATTTGGTTTCTCATTTTATTCCCATATTAATTAGTCACCATGCCAGACTTTTTTTTTTTTTTCAGATTTGTACAGTAAATCTTTTTGTATTCCAGAAACCTGCATACTGTTCTTGCATATTTTTCTTCCCTTTCCCACTTAATGCAGGTAAAGGACCAAATTCACATTGCTGTGTGCTGTATCTGAAAAAAATCTGCTAGTGTATGTGCAAAGAATCGATGGAAAATGAATATGCAGATTTTAATAAACTAAGTCTGTGCCTGTGAAATAAAGTATTTTAAATATAAGTGTTCTATTTAAAACTTGAAGTTTGGCAGTATAATTATAGACTCTCTGATTTTTGTTATCAGAGAATTAGATTATCTTTTTGTTATATATTTTTATTGCAGAGATACCAAGAAATTGTATGACCTAGAACAGCAAAAAGATATTTCTTTAATACATAGTATGTTAAAAGTCTGGAAACAAATAAAATCTGTACGTAGACAGCAAGAATATACAAGTACACCTGTAAAATTACAGTTTCAAAAGTAAGTTGATATGATATCCTTTCAGAGTGTCTTTGAAATGTCTTTAACTCTGTGTAAAGGAGTTATATTGAAATTGCCAATTAAAGATAGCCTACATCTGTAGCACATATTACAGAGAGTATATTTTGTATACTGTAAGAATACAAATAATTTTTCAAAAATATATACTTGGTGATAATGAAAAGAAAGGAAAAGTTTAGATATTAAGTACCAAATTTTTGAACTAGAAGAGCAGTTGGGTAGTGGAATAAGCTATTCAGTCAACTGAAACTCTCTCTGCTTTCTGGGTGCTGGTCTGATCTGTTCCAGACATAAGAGGAGAGTCTCCTCCCAGTCAAGATGTAAAATTAGGAATTGTAAATTCTGAATAAAATTTTTCAAAGATACTTTATAAAAATGTAGCTGGATGCAATATCTCAAACACCATCAGAGGTGCTATATACACCATTCCAGTTCTTAGGCTGGAATAGCTGTTGCAGATTGCAGATAGCTGTGTTGGAGCCTATTGACTTTCCTGTATTGGTTTGATGTTAGGCTAGTTCTCATGCTGTCATTTGTACAGCACAGAGGCCTCCAAATTCATCATGGGCCTCCATGATATTCTGTTCTGAGCCAAATCTGGCATATGAAGGGGTAGGACGCCTGTGGAGGACAGATATCAGTTGACACTGTCCAGTGATTGTGTTTTAGGACTTCCGGAAGAGAGGGGGAGGTGTCTTTTCCTGCTTTCATTGGGTCAAAGTCAAAAATGATTCTCATAGTGAAGTTGATAGGCATTCGGAGCAGATGGTCTACCACCTTAGAGAGGGTTGCATGCATTGGAGAGAGTGGGATCTATTTAGTTAGAATCCAGATTTCTTGGGTTTGAGGGGAGGACTCTAACCCTAGGTTCCGGTTCCCTAGGTGGGAATTCCCACACAGTCTGATTGTACTGGTGTTGTGTTGGGTAGATGGCCCTTCACTCTAGATGCCCTTATCTAGTGCAACTAATACCATATTTTCTGTGTTCTGACATTTCATTAATTGAAATGGACTTTCTATTAATATATTTAGAAAGCTGCAGTCAATCAAAACTGCATGTGTTTCATAACCAGGTTTATATGGAATACAGTTTTGGAAAAGGACATTTATTTGGTGAATGTAGTGTACTTATAGTGTTGTTGTTAGATCCATATTTTCCTAGCTCTCTTATAAATTAGGGTTGTGGTTAGTTAAGGTATTGCCTGAAATTTTGATTGATTATTCTCTATCAGTCCTTATAAATTTCCTATTGTAAATTTTGTAATTCTATAATTATTTTATGGTAATGAAAATTGATTTTAAGAAGTTCAAATACAAGTATTGAGCATCAGTATCTTGAAAAGAGATAAACAAAACAAAAAGCATGGGTTTTGCCCTTGATGTAGACATCTCCCTTCCCCAAACATTCTAACTAAAGCAAATAATTACAAAAAGTGGCTGTTTTTAATTTATAATCCTGTTGATATCTTCCACGAGTTTCAAACTCTGGTGTATTGTGAGGTAACACTTTGAAGTATTTGTTCTACATTGGAAGATTATAATGTGTGATCTAACAACTATAGCTACATTTTTCTAATTATAATATTTAAATGTTTTGTATCCATGTTTGAAGAAGGCTGACAAAGAAAAATAATGAGGATGAATATAAGGCAGGATTAGCACAAGATGCTGAAAAAGACAGATGGCTGGAGGGAGAAGATAATATTGATAACCCTGACAATATTTCAGAGACCTGGGGAAAACAGAAGGTACTTAAATTATGAGACAGGTTTTAAAATAATAAATATTGTGTGCCTGATCCTTCTCACATTGTAGCTAATGAGAGTTTTGTCACTCACTTTTATGACAGCAGTGTAGTGCTCCTTGATTTGCTAGAGAAAGCAATTGCTTTAGAGTTGTGGAAATCTTGGTGATGCTGTTAATGTCCCAGGTCCAGTGAAAATTTAGGCAGAGGTTTTCAAAGGGGCCAAAGGAACTTAATCGTATTTTATAGATATCTTATGATAACCAGTTTGAATGTAGGAAATTAATGCTTGTGCTAAAAAAGGTATGTTACAAACAGTTAAAATACTGATACTGATTTCTAGGGATGTTTGGATTCAGCTCCTCTATTGGTGAGTTCAACACAACTTGCAGAGATAAAGGAATCTTTTTTCATACCACATCTCACTTTGACTGCAGAAATAACAGCAGTGTCCAAGTGTCCCATGTAAGTTGTAATTATTAAATTGCAACATATTTATTTCTCGCTAAGGTAGAATAATGATGATATGTATGTTTTAATTTCACATATCCTTAGAAATTAGTGTATTATCATTTGAAAGTAAATAGCTTCAAAATAATTCATTTAAATTAAAAATTTAGATGTTTGGTTGTTTTTTTAAAAAAAGTAAATCTTATATTAAAATAAAATTTAACATATTAATGACATCATCCTTCAAGGAATTATGCACATGCTTAATCTTATGCAATGTGAAGTCAATGGGACTGCTCACAGTATGTAAAGTTGAGCAGATGCATGGGTCTTTTCACAAATGTAGGCTAAATATCTCTTTATTATGTACTCAGTATTAATCTTTGATAGCAAACGTGCATGATTTGTATTCCCTTTAAATTAACCAATATGCTAAGCTTTTGTGTTTTTGTGATGCTACGGTAACTGTTGCACTTAGTCACCAGTTTGTTACTCTGAGTTTGATTATCTAGAATTAATTAAATCTGTATTTTATTTGGTAATTTATAGGTATGAACAGAAGAGAAGAGCCAAAGTTCAGAGGCAACAGTATTTTATTAAAATATTTTACAATGAAAAACAAGTCTCTTGCACTTCAGTAGCTCCCCTACAGCTGGATTTTAGAGTAATGTTTCAGCAAATTTTTAGTATTCAGTTATTAAATTGGCCTGAATCTCTTCGATTGGAGGTATAGTAATGTAATTTCTTTTGTACTTCATTTCTGTGCAATGTTTTAGGTCTGATCCCCAACTTGCATTAAAATCCACGTGAAGACTCATATTGATGGGTAGCTATAAGTCAGTTAGCCTGATACCAGTCCTAGGCAAAATAATGGCAAAGCTGATAGCAGGATTCAGTCACTAAAGAATTAAAGGATGGGAATATAATTAATGTCAGTCATAGTTTTATGGGAAATAAGTCTTGTCAAACAAACCTAATATTTTTTGATGAGATTGCAACTTTGATTGATTAAAAGTAGCAGTGTAGATGTATAATGCTTTGCAAAAGTCTGAGAACATTCCGCAGTATCAATAAGGCTCATGTTAAATGGATTCGGAACTGGCTAACTGACAGATTTCAGAAAGGGCTAATATGATTCTTGGTGATATAAACAGAGGAGTAGTGAGTAGGAGGAACGAGGTGATTTTACCTCTGTATACTGCATTAGTGAGACTTATCCTGGAATATTGCATCCAGTTCTGGTGTCTACTTTTTTGAAAGAATGTTGAAAAATTGGAAACGGTTCAGAAAAGAGCCACAAAAATGATTTTAGGGCTGGAAAAAATGCCTTACAGAGAGATTCTTGAAGAGCTCAATGTCTAAGTACCTTCACAGGGAGAAAAATACTGAATACTGAAGAACTCTAATCTAAGCTGAGAAAGGCATGACAAGAACCAATAGCTGGAAGCTGAAGCCAGATGGAAATTCAAAATAGATATAAGCCACACATTTTTAACAGATATTGATTAACCATTAGAACATTCTGGGAGAGATTCCAGAAGACTGGAAAAGGGCAAATATAGTGCCCATC
>NW_020679789.1:0-7811 GCF_002925995.2 Terrapene triunguis | reverse complement strand
CGATTTAAGTAAAATCGAATTACCCTCGTAGTGTAGACATACCCTTAAAAGCTGTAACAAAATTAAGAGGTCCTGATCTTGAAGTTCTTTGTCAGTCAAAATACTGCTGTTCTCAAGCCTAGGTGGGTGGGTTGGCTTGAGAGCCTGAGTTCCAGCCCATCCCACAACATCCACACTGCTATTTGTAGTGTGCTAGCTCAAGCCTCGCTAGTGCACGTCTGTCTACTCGGGCTGGGAGGCTCATTCCTAGTTGGAGTGTGACATAGTCTAAGGGGATTTATGTTTTTTTATGCGTACTGAGATAAAAGAGTTCTGTCCCTGTAGAGCAATGCTGGATCCAGCTAAATCAGTGATCCTCAGACTGAGGTTCACGAGCCGCAAGTAGCTCTTTAATGTGTCTTCTGCAGCTCTTTGTAGCACATAATATTAAAACGCTGTCTGATTTAATTATTAACCAATCAGGATGATTTTACTATGTCATTAACCAATTAAGTTATCAACTTGCACTGAGTTATTAATTTATTATTATATATAATACTATAGTAAATAAAACAATGAATTCACACTACTGTGGCTCTTTTGGGTAATGTTGATTGCTAATTTGGCTCCTGAATCATAGGTCTCAGTATCACTGAGCTAAATTATAGTCACTTACGCCAATGCATATGCAGAATAATTACATTAGTCAACAGAGTTACTTTGGATTTGCAATGGTGTAAGTCAGAGGGAAATTTGGTCCTTTGTCTGAAGGAGAGGGGAAGGGCAAAGCTTAAGCCTTAACAATAATGAATCAAAACTCAAAGATCTAATTAAAATTTAGGGTGAAGAAAAAATCCTTTTAAGTTCAACAAGACTTAAGAAGAGTATATGAACAGAAGAAAAAGCAGAGAGAGAAGAAACAGATGGTGTTCAAAATATCACAAGTGAATAAGCAAGACATAAGGAACAAGTTGCCACAAAATCAAAAACTGTCAAATAAGTACCAAGAGTAACAAAGATATACTCTGGCAGACTCAGACTCCACAGGCATCTTAGAGTGCCACCAGGCATATTACCGAGAAACACACTTTGTTAGGATGTCATTGTTTTATAATGACTCCAACACCACCTGCCAAGCTATCTGCACTCTCTCCAGCAGCTATTTCTTGTCACCACCATCATCTGTCTTTAGGTTTTGTGGGGTCCTGTATGAAATCAGATATGCAGGCCCACAAGCAAATGTCCATGCTCCACACATCTTGGGGTCAGGGAGGAGAGTATTTCATAGCCAGTTGCAGTAGGGATATATAAACTACTGAATTTTCATCTGATTGCAGATGAGAGCAGAGAATAGTGGAGGTCCAGAACCCCCATGTAGTCATTGCCACTGCACATCACAATTCAATAAAAATAGAATTATAGCATCTAACACATAATAAACTACTGGGGGGGAGGAGGGAACCTGTCTACCTTGAGGTTTTTTGGTCACTTTTCTCCTTGCCCATTTCTCTATGCATGCTCTGCCTTTTTCTTTATATCTTGGCTTGTTTTTTTTTTTTTTGCAGATTCCATGTGCTCCCATGAAAACTATGTGTTCATTTATGTATGTAAAGCTTTTCATCGCTCTGGCTATAGGACATCTTTTTTCTGGATTGTTCCCTCCTATCTTTTCCCCCACTTTACTATTTTTACCCAAATAAAATGTGTGGTCCCTGCCTCTCATCCAGTATTACTTTTTACATTATTTAACTCTTCATTCTTACTTTCCTCTCTTCCTTTTGTTCAACCTCTCTCATTTGTTAAACCTCTTCCTCATCTTCCCTTCATTCCTTTGTCTCCCAGTCTCACACATTCCCTTTTTCTTCACAGATCTTCTCCTCATTCCCCTCAGTCATTTTCACCACTGTGTTATTCCCTGCTTATCTCTTCTCCATGTCATTCCTTTCCTTCTGATCTATCTCCATTCCCTCATCCTTCCGTTCATTCTAATTCCACCTCCGCCTTGGTCTAATACCTCCCTTCTACTCCATCCCTCCATGACTTCAATCCCTCATCACTGTTGCCTCCTCTTTCCAAGCTCCATTGGTTCCTCTGAAGACCGGGGAGGAGATTGGGAAAAGGAGCATTAAACTTCCTCTCCTGCTCAGAGCACCCATGGCAGGGCAGAAAGCTTTGAAGGAAAGCATCCCAGGGTCTGGATATTTTAAGGGTAGCCAGGAAACTAGTCCTAGGTCAGCCATGAGACCAAGTAAAGCAATACACATGACCGGGCCAACCTTAGCAGTCCTTCATTCAACAATTCATATTTAGATTCATAGAGTTTAAGGCCAGAAGGGACCACCAGATCATCTTTCTGCCATTCTGTATAACACAGGCCACACTTACTACCCAACACCTGCACACTAAACCTAGCAAACAAAATTAGACCAAGATATTATAGCCCAGGGGGACTAGACAATTATGTGCTGCAGTCAGAGAATAAGAGGGACTGAAGTGCATCAGTGCTTGAGGCCCCTGCAATGGCATGGAAATGATTACGTGAGATATACCCATTAATCCTGACTAGTGACCTGCACCCATATGCTGCAAAGGAAGATGACAAACAAACAAACAAACAAAAACAGGTCACTGCCAATCTAATTTTGGGGGAAATTCCTTCCTGACCCCACATATAGCGACCCATTAGACCCTGAGCATGTGATTAATATTATTTTAATCACCTGCTACAGTATTGTGTCTAGTATTTTTAGAGAGTCACTTATCCCCTCCTCCACTTTGCAAATACTACAGTCATCCCTTTTCTTTCGGTGTCCTCAGAACACTGTATTGTAACAGGATAATGTATTCAATTTCTGCCCAGTGCTTTCTTCTGTTCACTAACCAACAACTGTTTTCCCCATACACTGGATAAATGACCTGCCAATATTCCACATGTAGCAAATTCTATGCCTTTGAGTTACAAACACATTTTAAGAAGCCTGTTCTTCTTAATATAGCCATGCATTTGTCATTCTTCATAGTTCTTACTCTTTTCTTACATTTTTTGCCCAGGCTGGCTTGTTTCATCATTACTATCATCATTTGCAGAGCTATGTGGACATAGGACCCTCTTACTAAAGTCTGCTGATACATGGAATTAGTTGCATCAAGGATATATAGTTTGATTAAGTTCATACCCTGAATCAATGGCAGAGCTTGTATTAGAACTCACAAATTCCGATCCTAACGCCTACTCCTGTGCTCAGGTCACAATACCATCTCCCCAATACAAGTAAATAGCTTGATTTTTTCCATTATTATTGGATAGCTAATTACATTTTGATAGCATGCACCATGGGCTCTGCAATCTGAACTCACAAAGGAAGACATAGTCCCTGCCCCCAAAAGCTCACAATCTATGAATGAAACAGTGAGGGAGAGGGCTAAAACATACATAAATTAAAAAAAACAACGATCAAATATATTACATTATTTATTATAAATACCAAGTAATCCTAAATGGAAATGATATTTTATTAATATAATCCAAAACAAAATGACAATTTTTGCAATTTTTACACATGTTGCATAAAACAACATCCTGAAAGAGTTGGAGCAGACTAGGAACTCTCGAATGTATTCGTGCATGATTTGCCCTTGAAGAATATGGAGTCAAAGTTATCCCTGGGTAATTTCAGTGAAAACAATGGAGTTACTGTAAGTGTGAATCTGATTCATGGTGTAAAGAGCAGGATTTAATCCACACTGTTTATGATGTTGTCTATTTACATCTCTTAGTCCCCAGCAAAGAATATTTCTAAATGATCTTAAGTTTTGCCCTTCTTTATTCAACCTTTAAAAATATAGATTTTATAGCTCTAATAAGGTACCATCTGAATCCACTTGAAAAGGAAATATTGCTATCTTGGATTTCTGCTTCTTTGATGATTCATAGACGCTAAGGCCAAAAGGGACCATTGTGATTGTCTAATCTAAACTCCGGTATAACACAGGCCATAGAACTCCACAAAGTAATTTCTTTGGAACTAGAGCATATCTTTAAAACAAAAACAAAAAAATCCAGTCTTTATTTAAAAATTGTCAGTGATAGAGAATCTACCATAACCCTTGGTAAATTGTTCCAATGATTAATTACCCTCACTGTTAAAAAAATGTGTTATATCTTTGTCTTTTGATTGAAGAGCCCACTATCAAATATTTGTTCTCCATGTAGGAACTTACAGACTCTGGTCAAGTAAGCCATCCATTATAACCTGGTGTTTGTTAAGATAAATAGATTAAGATCCTTGAGTCTGTAGCTATAAAGTATCCTTTAATCATTTTTGTGGCTCTTCTCTGAACCCTCTCTAGTTCATCAACATCCTTCCTGATTTGTGGATACCAGAACTGGACACAGTATTTCATCAGTAGTCCAACCAGTGCCAAATACAAAGTATAATAACCTCTTTACTCCTACTTGAGATTGCCCGGTTTACGCATTCAAGGATCACATCAGCCTTTTTGGCCTCACCATTACACTGAGAGCTCATATTTATCTGATTATACACCAGAACTCCCAAATCTTTTTCAAAGTCACTGCTTTCCAGGATAGTCATAGATGTCATCACATAAGATTTTCACACTAGGGTTTTGTAACTTTATGCCGTCAAATGCAAGTAATGTAGAGAACATTCCCTAGGTGGTGTTTTTTTTTTTTTTACACTCTGGAATATCTAGATGTTTACTCAAGGGCCCCACTCATCATGTTTCATCCTCACATGCCTCAGACTGGTGACAGAATGTCAGACATTTTCTTTTAAGAGTGGAAGATTCTCTAACACCAGCTCATTAAAGTACAGAGATGTCAATACATTTTTCATCAGAAAATGACCATCTTCTTTCCCACAGTTTTGTTGAAGCAACCATTCCTAGAAGGAATGAAAAATTGTAAAATCGATACTCAGTGGATAGTCTCCAATCATCCCACCTCAGAGATGCCTCTAAACCAGTGGTGGGCAACCTGCGGCCTATGGCCCACATGTGGCCCATCAGGGTAATCCGCTGGCGGGCCGCCGGACAGTTTGTTTACAGGTGCACGGCCAGCTCCCAGTGGCTGTGGTTTGCTGTTCTCGGTCAATGGGAGCTGCGGGAAGCAGCGTGGGCCACAGTGAAACTGTAAACAAACTGTCTGGTGGCCCGCCAGCAGATTACCCTGATGGGCTGTGTGCGGCCCGCAGGCTGCAGGTTGCCCACCACTGCTCTAAACTCAGAGAGGAGGTAGCTGCGGGAGTTATAAACTTGTATTCAAGAAAAGCACAATTTCAAGGTAAGTAATTTTCCCATCTTTAAAGACATACCATAAACACAGGATCCTGACTATTGGAGGGATGCCTCCATAAAATACAGGTAACAAGTGAAATCAGTGGCAAAATCCTAAAATGACTGCACATCACAGATTTTGGTTCTTACATAACCATATAGGTTTCAACATTAGGTCACACCAATGGAATAAGATTCCAGCTGGTGGGAGAATTTGGGTCTCTTCCATTGTGAAACAATAACTACTGTATTACGACTATGATAAGGGTCTCCTTCTAGAATTTTAATACAAGCTATAATACCACGTAAAATATGCAGAAAGAATACAAATTGTCTTACCAATGCCAGGGACTACACAGACTTGATTATAACTAAAAAAAAAAAACAAAAAAAAAAAAACACCCTCTGCCTTCTATGGAACAACTGTTAACCAGTTCTTTTAAATATATTTCTCCTTATAGGTAACAGCACATCATACGAAGAGATGCATTCAGACAGTTATGAAAACAGTTATTTTGATAGCTGATGAGTCAATTGTCTAATTAACAGAAACCAGACTGTTGGGTGGATTCCAGATAATCCCAGATTTTAAAAGTCTGACTATCATTTCCATGGAAAGATGTGAAGCAGCATCTAACAAGTCTAGCTCTAGTGGTGTGGGGCCATGTAGTCAGGTTGAGTAGCTTATTTAAACATGAATTCTGTGTGTGTAAGGAAGGAATCTATGACCCTTGAAGTATCAGCAGGAAAAAATTGGCACCAGATAGTTTCAGTTAGGAAAACCTGATGCTTGCTTTTCACAAACATTGAAATGTGACTTTTTGTGCAAAACCCCTGAAATCACCAGAGACCAGTGGCTCAAAGGGAACTCTCGAAGCATCATGATAAACACATAGGCCCCTGGGGCATGGAGGAAGTTCATATCTCTCAAACACAGCAGGAATCTGCCAACAAGAGGTTGTGGGGCCAATCGACCACCTGCAGCTATTTATTATTGAAAAATGCTGCCAAATGAATGCGGATGGGATTTGTTTTAAAACCAGACACAGAAATGAGAAAAGCAGGAAGACAAGCAGTGTGAAGGGCCAGGCTCCAATAGCTCCAAGAGATGCTTATTTACTTATTTTTTAGGTGTAAAGGTAAAAATTTCAAAAAATACCTATGTGACTTAGGAGTTTAAGTCCCATTTTTGTGAAAGCCAGGATGACCTGAGAACACTGTAACTGTGACACTAACACTCAAGAGGTCTGCCTATCATGTAACTAGAGAGTGGGATGTTGATTAGAAAGGAATGCAGGACCTTAGATCTAAGTGATTATTCATGACCAGATAATTCAGCCTGGTTGGGTTGTACATGATCTCCCAATGGGATCAGTAGGGGACTGCAGGGAGCATGTCTCTTTGTGATCAAGTCTGAAACACAGAATCCTAGTGGATGGAAAAGACAACTTTCACTAATGCAATTTTCTCTTCCTTGCTAATAAAGAAATGATGTGAATGACCACTTGAATCAATACCTCTGATTTGGATACAAGAATTGTGAAGGTCCTTGATGCATAGTAGATTCTGGATTTCCTGAACAATTGTTGAGTTGTTTGAGGAGACATCAAGTGCTTCTGGCTTCTAAGTGCTCCAGGCTTCACTTGTTTAAGTAAACAAAATTGGAAGGATGGGGAGATCCCATCTGAGTCAATACGGGACTGTTCTGAGTCAGAGAACCCTGTGGTTATCTGTTACTATCATATAATGTGAGATGATATGTAATGATTATTTCAAGTGGGAATTCAGAATCTACTGATATTGTCTCATGGAGAAAAGCCACGAGAATTCACGGTCACCAGGGGTCACTATTCCATGCAGGGTTCAAAAATTGAGATCTGATGACTGTCAAATTCTTTTTGCCGGTTTGGTTGTGTCCCAGAACCCTTCACAAGGTGTGCAGACTGAGATTAGCCATGGTAAACAAGGCTCCTATGTGTTCCAGTCCTCAGGTTGGAGATCAGCTGGAATCTGAGCAGTTTAGTTTGAATCCTAGTGATTCCACTGCTTGGCCAGTTTCTCACATTTGTTTTTAGACACCTTTCACAGCAGTGTCCTTCATTAACTGAACACTCAGATAAGGGAACAAGCTTACACCAAGACTATGTAAATAGGCCGCAACTTCTTACCAAATGACTGGTGAGAACCAGCAGTGCTGATACCAGCTCATAGAGCAAAGCATTAAGGGTATGTCTACACTAGAACTGGAGATGTAATTTCCAGCTTGACAAGATATACCCATGCTAATTCTGATCAACCTAGTGCACTAAAAACAGAAGTGTAGCAGTAGTGGTGCAGGCAGTGGTCAGGGCTAACTGTCCATAATCATGCCTAGGGTTCCAGATGGGATCATGCTCTGGACAGCTAGCCCATCCCGCTGCTTGTGCTGCCACAGCTTCACTTCTCATTTTAGCATGCTATGCTAATCAGAGCTAGTATGGGTATGTATTTATCAATACATTAGAAGGAAGAGGAAGACCAAAGACAGGGTAGGC
>NW_020679788.1:0-2657 GCF_002925995.2 Terrapene triunguis | reverse complement strand
TGTTGACACAACCGCTTTGCTACAGCAACAACAACAACAAAATGAATGTCAAGTAAAAAAACAGCAGGTAGGCATGGAGGAAATGGTACTCATGACATATATGAAAAGTGCCAGCATCTTTCATCCTGAAGCACATTGGGTAAAATTTCCAAAAGTGTCTAGCTGACTTACAAACGTAAATCTCATTGACTTTCAATGAGACACAGATTCCCCCATCCTTAGGTTCTTCTGAAAGGGGAACTCAGGCTCTGAAGTCACTTTGGTACTTTTGAAAATTCTACCCATTGAATAGTAGTTTAATCCTTAGGACGCTGATTCAAATAAATACACAGGAACTAATTGAAGGCATGACAGTAGTTGAGCCACTGAGGGTCGTCTACACAGCAGCTGAAGGTGAGCCTCCCAGCCTGGGTAGGCAGACTCGTGCTAGCAGGACTTGTGCTAGTGTGCTAAAAATAGCTGTGTGGATGTTGTAGGGTGGGATCAGCCTGAGCCTCCCCTGAGGTGAGGAATGTCGTTATGAGCTGGACGAAACCTTGTTATGGTTGAGTTAAAAAACTTATTCTAACTGATGTGTGAACACCCCCTTCTATTCACATAACTGTCAGGATCAGGGCCGGCTCCAGGCACCAGCTTAGCAAGCAGGTGCTTGGGGCGGCCCAAGAAAAGGGTCGGCACGTCCAGCTCTTCAGCCGAATTGCCGCCGAAGAAGAAAGCAGTGCGGCTGAGCTGCCGCCAATTGCGATCGCGGCTTTTTTTTTTTTTTTTTTTTTTTGTGCCGCTTGGGATGGCAAAAACCCTGGAGCCGGCCCTGGTCAGGATGAGTTAATCAGAAGCCCCCTCCCCCACCTAAGACAAAGAGGTGTGTGAACCTGCCCAGGAATTTGACTGAGTGGGCAGAAGGGTTTGGCTAAGCATGGGTGTGTGTGAGGGAGAATAGAGAGAAGAGAGAACACACAGAACAGAGAGAGAGAGCCTGAGGGGAAAAAGCAAGGAAGCCAAGCAGTAGCCCAGTGCGAGCCTAGAAAAAGTGAGCATTTGGGTCAAACGAGGTGGTTAAGGAGACTTGGGGCAGTAAGAAAAGAAGCTGCTCCTTTTGTTCTTGGTTCCTCATGCATTCAGAGAAGTCAGACTTTGTACATTCCTTGTCAATAAACGAGATTGGATCAAAGAAAATTTCAGACTCCATCAATTTCTACTTCCAACTGGGACATCCCCATGGCTCCAAACTGTGATTAGCCACTTGGGTCAAAAAGGGGTAACAATACACAGTCTCTACCCGGCATTGAGATACACATTGTGTGTGGGGAGGTTTGAACCCTAATGCCCTCAGCATCTACTCATGGTCGTCTTGTTTTTGCAGCAGTATAGCTGAGAGTGTCTGAGTGTTTGTGTCTCTGTCTGGTCCTTAGAGAAAAACAACCTGCTGCTTAGAGTAATAGGAATTATCATCATTGCCTATGAAAACTCTGGTTATTCTTGTTAGCCATACAAATGTCCAGTCCCGCTTTGATGACTAGATTCTTATCACACATCGTGGAAAAAGGTATTTATTGGTTCAGAATTTGCCATCTTTTAATTTTATTGTATGTCCCTGTGACATTTCTTGTGGAGCCTGGGATTGTGCGGCACCCACTGACACCTGCCCTTAGCATGGGGAAGCCAAGTCTGTGCCTGCCAGGGGTCTGCTCCCTGAATATTATTGTGATTTTTGGTGTAAGGGACCATCTATCGCAAAGGCAGGCTTACCTGGGTGGCAAGACAGACTGGAGTGCCCAAAGGGACTGTCTGTGACTCCATGTTAAGGCTGTTGTAGTGCTTGAGGAGTTACCACTTGATACTTGGTTGGTGAAATCTAAGTCTAGAACTCACAGCCAAGGTGGGGGTTGTGCCCTGCTTCTGAACAGTCTGCCCTGAGGTTGGTACCCGTGCTCTTCAGCCACTCCAGACAGTCTGACAGCCCTTCTTCAGTAGCGTAGCTAGTGGGGTGCAGGGGAAGCAGCCGCTTCCCCTCAGGACATTTTTCAAAAGCAGCGCCTTAGGGGTTACCTTATATGGCGCCAGCAGGTGGGGCCTGCTTCTCTCTGAAGGGCAGCACGTCCGGAGGAGCCATGGGGGGGTGGCGGGCGCGTGCGGAGGAGCATGCCAGGTGGCCAGGTGGAGAGCGGGGATGGGCTGCGCTGCTGGGCCTGTTCGGGTCCAGAGCGCTCGGGCCGGGCGGAGCATGAGTGGTGGCGAGGGGCTGGGAGGAGCATGAGCGGCGGCGAGGGGCCGGGGGGAGCATGTGCGGCAGCGGGGCTGGGCTGGGCACATGCTGCCCGGCAATAGGGGGGCCAGCGGCAGAAGCGGCAATGGGGGAGGAGGCTGGGCTCAGTGTGGCAACAGCCCGGCTGCTGGAGCAGCGGCGAGGAGCGCAGCCGAGCTCGGGCAGACGGGTGGCCACTTGTTTCTCAGCCTGCCGAGCTGCGAGCCCCGGCCCGGCGGGCACCGGGCACCGGCAGCAGAGGGGCGGGGGAAGGGCTGGCCGGGGACAATGGCAGGAGGGATGAGATGGGGGGGGGCGTGGGAGAGGAGCTGGGTGGTCGCGGAGCAGCCGGAGGAGGAGCCAAGGGGGGGGGCGCCTTTTTTATCTTTGACCCCTCTGCTCTTAAAACCTC
>NW_020679787.1:0-4159 GCF_002925995.2 Terrapene triunguis | reverse complement strand
AAGACATAAGTTGCTTTGGCTTTCTCTTACACAGGCTAAAAATCCTTCCAGTCTGGGACCATCACTGCCCACAGTTCAGTCTTTGTTCCACAGGTGTTTTCAGGTGTGTTGTTTTAGGGAGAGTGAGGCCCCCTCATGTTGTCATTGTCCCTCTTTTATATCTTCCCCTCACTTGCTGGAAAGCTTTTTTGCTGTGACCTAGGTCAAACAGTTCCCATTGTGTAGAGCTATCTGACCTGGGTCAAACAGTTCCCACTGTGTAGCGCGATCTCTGAGAGGTTTCTATGGCACACAGTTCCTGGGGTAATCCTTATGCTTATGTATCAGAGGGGTAGCCGTGTTAGTCTGAATCTGCAAAAAGCAACAGAGGGTCCTGTGGCACCTTTAAGACTAACAGAAGTATTGGGAGCATAAGCTTTCGTGGGTAAGAACCTCACTTCTTCAGATGCAAGTATAAATCAGTATGGAGATAACGAGGTTAGTTCAATCAGGGAGGGTGAGGTGCTCTGCTAGCAGTTGAGGTGTGAACACCAAGGGAGGAGAAACTGCTTCTGTAGTTGGATAGCCATTCACAGTCTTTGTTTAATCCTGATCTGATGGTGTCAAATTTGCAAATGAACTGGAGCTCAGCAGTTTCTCTTTGGAGTCTGGTCCTGAAGTTTTTTTGCTGTAAGATGGCTACCTTTACATCTGCTATTGTGTGGCCAGGGAGGTTGAAGTGTTCTCCTACAGGTTTTTGTATATTGCCATTCCTGATATCTGACTTGTGTCCATTTATCCTCTTGCGTAGTGACTGTCCAGTTTGGCCAATGTACATAGCAGAGGGGCATTACTGGCACATGATGGCATATATAACATTGGTGGACGTGCAGGTGAATGAGCCGGTGATGTTGTAGCTGATCTGGTTAGGTCCTGTGATGGTGTTGCTGGTGTAGATATGTGGGCAGAGTTGGCATCTGAAGAAGTGAGGTTCTTACCCACGAAAGCTTATGCTCCTAATACTTCTGTTAGTCTTAAAGGTGCCACAGGACCCTCTGTTGCCTTATGCTTATGTGCATTTCTTCAATAAGCCAGTAACATTATTTGGCCTCATCCAATGTAGCACATTTGAAATACAGAGACATGGTCAATATTCCCAGCTTCAGATACAAAAATCGTACATCCACACAAATTGGATAAACACATTCAGTAAATCATAACCTTTCCAACGGTACCTTACATGAGCCATCTTGCATAAACTCTCTCTCATTCATATCATAACCATATTTCCATGAAAAATATGGGGTGTAACGTCACACATAACACAGGAACCAGGGGTCACCCAATGAAATTAATAGGCAGCAGGTTTAAAACAAACTAAGGAAGTACTTCTTTACACAATGCACAGTCAACCTGTGGAACTCATTGGCAGGGATGTTGTGAAGGCCAAAAGTATAACTGGATTCAAAAAAGAATTAGATAAGTTCATGGAAGATAGGTTCATCAATGTCTATTAGCCAGGACGGGCAGGGATGCAACCGCATGCTCTGAGTCTGGTTGTCCCTAAGCCTCTGACTGCCAGAAGCTGGGACTGGACAACTGGAGATGTATCAGTTGAAATTGCCTTGTTCTGTTCACTCCCTTTAAAGCATATGGCATTGGTCACTGTCAGAAGACAGGATACTGGGCTAGATGGGCCATTGGCCTGACTCAGTATGGCTGTTCTTATATTTTCCCTTCCTTCAAGCTCAGCAGGAAAAACAGTAATTAATGTATTGGCAGGTATCATTCTATCATGTTTTATAGCAATTTCCCAAACCCTTTAAATTTTTGAGTAATTGCCACAGACATGCATAAAAATTCCCACTTCACATTGGGCCAAATCCTGGTTGAAGTCAATGACAAAACTTCCATTGGATCAGATTTTGGCCAAAAGTCTCCAGCGTTGGCCAAATGCATTTTTTCTTAATCATGGGGAATGTCAGAAGCCATATCACATATATGTCTTCCAGACCCTTCTTACATTTTGTGCCATTGCTTCACAGGCACAGGAGATTTTTAAAGCAGCAAGCAAACTATTATGAGAAATGGACATTTAGAGTACAGTTGTAAACTATAGGCTTGGCGAATGAATGGAGTTTACATGCAATTTAAAGTGTGCATGTTAAATTTGCCACTAAGTTAGAATTCTCTTTAAATTGTTCAGTGGGCAGTTCTGCCTTCCTTTAATAAAGGCCCAACATAAAATGGAACAGATCTTCAGCTGGTGGAAATGGGTTTAACTCTACTGAAGTCACATTTAACAGAAGTCAATGGGGTTAGGGTTATGTCAGTGTTGCCAACTCATGATTTTGTCACAAGTCTCATGATAATTATTGTTTTCCTTAAAGCCTTAGTTCCTGAAGTCAGGTGGATATGTGATGATTTCAGCCTTCATTCTTAAACAACAAGTAAGTTTCTAGCCCTTGTGGCTGTGGAGAAAGCTTCAAAATCTGACTCCGCTGCATGCTAAAGGCTCAAAAAAAGCACAACACCAAATCTATTATTTTTACATAATCTCATGATTTGTGGTGAGCCTGACCTGTGATTTTTGAACATTTCAGGTTGGTTTACACCAGTTGAAGATCTGGCCCCAAAAATCTGCTATGTAACAAAGTTCTTGAAATTTACTTTTGGAAAAGCCTGCTTAATATTCTGTAGTTTGTTTTTCTTCAGTGGATATCAGTGCCATTTGCAGAAGCAATAGGAATACACAGCTAACTATCCAAGGTGGACAAGTACAGAGCAGCGTATGTTCCTAATATTGCATAGTTTGCTTATTCAAAAACAAAGCAGGTGACTACCATAGCGGAAGACAAAGTTTCAGTGGTATGTTTGCTCTCAGAAGCTTGCTGTGATTCGAACTCTTTCCCCTCGGAGTTGGCATGTGTAACACTCTCCTACAAACTGTGAAACATCCTTTGTTTTCACTAAATAGGCACAGGAACCAAACATTTGGTGGCTGAATAACTGTCAGCTTGGAACTGACAGAGCTAGAGTGCTCAGCACATTGTGTGTAAACAGATTAACACCTGCAAACTCTTTAGATAGGATTGTTTGTAGTCTGCTTTTTGGCAGTTGCAGAGCTGAGTGTTTAAGAGGAAGGAAAAGTAGACCTTAGGGAACTGGCATAGGACATTGCTCGCAAAACAAGCAGCAGCCACAGAATGAAGTAATCAATTAGCAGGTTTTATTTTAAGTTGTCTGCAAATGGACCTTACTTCCTCTAAGGCTAGAGCTATACCACAAGGTGTTAAGTATTTTTCTTCAAAACCAACACTCTGATGTGAAATAGAACCACTAGAGTACCCCATTTAGTCTTATTCTGTGTAAGGACCCACGTTCAAACCCACAGGACTGTTGGTGCAGTAGAGTACTACTCAATGTGTGAAAGAGTGGCACATTTTAGTTTCCATATTTTATTAGCAGTTGCTTTCTTAGTAGCTGAAGATATAGTCTGGGATGAAACAAAACTGGCTTCACCTTACGTTTAAATTTGCTCTATCCAAATCTTAGAAGAGACTGTGGAAGTGTCTAGCCTGTCTGATATGAGCTGTACATATGGGGCCTGAGCATTAATGGGTGCAAATCCACATAGCTCTGTTGACTTCAAAGGAGCTACACTGATTTCTACCTGCTGAAAATGTGATCCATGATTTTGCTATACTAACCCTGTACGTGCACATGAACTGGGATATTTCTTTCAGCATGAGCTGTTGGCTGGTGAGGGTGAAGGCATACACACTTTTCTATGCATGTCCTGTTCCTTTTTTACCCTATGCACTTGCAGGTGAGGGAACAAGAGCACATGGAACAGCAGTGTTACTACTCAGCATTGAGGACTTCTGGCACTCATGAACGGGCTGTGCTCATATATGCAGAGGAATCAAAGAACCTTGAGCACTGTGTTGAACACCATGCAAAGACTTTTGTTTCAATGTCTGCAAGTGCACAAGTCACATGTTTGACTAAAAAGAACAGAAAAATGTACAGGGCGAAATCCTGGCTCCTTTGAAGGCAATGATGAAACTTGCATTAACTTCAGTGGGGCCAAGATTTTACTCACAAAGTTTAAGATCTTTATGGTACTTTAAAAGGATTTTTAGCCTGTGTAAGAGAAAGCCAAAGCAACTTATGTCTT
>NW_020679786.1:0-7496 GCF_002925995.2 Terrapene triunguis | reverse complement strand
ACTGATTTATACCTGCCTCTGGAAATTTCCATTACTTGCATCTGAAGAAGTGAGGTTCTTACCCACGAAAGCTTATGCTCCCAATACTTCTGTTAGTCTTAAAGGTGCCACAGGACCCTCTGTTGCTTTTTACAGATTCAGACTAACACGGCTACCCCTCTGATAGCTGATTAAGTGTGGGAGCTGACTGTGCTGGCCCAGCAGGAGGAGGGGAGGGGCAACTCCCATGATGAAAGTGGTAATCTAAATTCCCTGTAAGCTGTGCAGCAGCTTATTAAGCACCGTGCAGGCCCTCAGGGAACCCAGCCCCAGTGGACCTGCCATGGCTAGGGGAGAGGCGCCCCTCCCCCGGCCCGAACCTAGCCCAGCCCCTGACCTGCCGCAGCCGGGGAACAGGCACCCCTTCCCCCGGCCCCAACCTAGCAAAATATTCCAATCTTGCACATGAGGTGCATGCACAACACAAGTGGGATCCACCCAGACAAAGACTTGAACTACAACTTTCTAATTGTGATGTAAATTATTTCTATTTACAGTTTAACAGTATCTGAAATGTTTCCATGAAGGCGTTCCCTTAGGTTTTAAAAAGGAAAGTATTTTAAAACACTTATATTTGAAAACCCTCTTTAAATTATATACATCCTTCCTACATATTATATTTTGCCATAATTATGTTCTATGTGAGGTGTAAAGATAATGCATGCTATTCAATGAAAAAAATACAACATAGTATTTGAATGAAATAATCTCTCAGCAAAACTCAATGTCCTTAAATTGAGTACAGCAGATAGAGCTGGAGTCTGTAACTTCCTCGAACCCAAGCATCTCTGCTGATGGAGTTACCAACTCCACTGCACTGGGACACTCAGCTGGCCAAAAAATCATCTACATTCCAACAGATCTTCTAGACTCATTGACTGGTCAAGTCAAGGTAGGATGTGGCTTAGTACCTTGGACTCATGGGCACAAAGGCAGAGAAATACCCCTTCTAACACTCCAGCCCCTTCAAGCAGCATGAGTAAGAGGCACATTTTCTGTCTAAAGCCAACAGTTTAAAACTCTGGTGTCTAAACCTAGGCACCTAAACCCATCTTTATGCAGTTAAATAATATTGGCCTGATTTTCAGAGGTACTGAGCACCAGCAGCTCCCACTGTAGTCACTATGTAGCTAAGTGGAGTGTGCATGTGGTGAAGAATCTAACTATTGCTGCCTGCCTCCTGGTGGGGGAGGGAAAGAAAAGGAGATGATGCTCAGAAATAAAGATGGAGCTCTGGAAGCTGGTCTTGGTAGGGGTGATCAAAAGCGCAGCTGGAGCAGGACACCAGAGACTGGGCTTTTGTTTTGTTTTTGGTTGGGAAAATCACTTTGGTAAGACTACCCTCATGATGAGTTTACATTTAGAAGCCTTTAAGCAAGGAAAAAGACTAGCTTTTTTTTTTTTTTAAATGCAAGTGGAGATCTCCAGTAGACATTTGGGGAAGTTTAAAACTCCATGAGGACCTGATGGTGTGTCCAAAGATTCAGAAAATCTTTGTGAATAACTTCCCATATGTGCATGCAACTGTGTCCAATATTGTTCTGTGCACTAGATCTCATTAGAACTCAAATGTGAATTTTGTGGTGCAAACCATTCGAAGAGAGGGCTTGAAAGAAGAGCAGGAGTAGGATTTTTAAGAAGTGTAATACCAGCTACATATTTTCTAAGCCCTATGTCTCAGAAATGACTTGGCAGATTCACTACACATTTTGCTTTTTTTAAAGAATAGAAGAGTCTCCTGTAGCCAAACATCAGACTTTTTAAAGTTTCAAGTGGAAAAGATCTTTTTTGGAAGTGGAAGACAAAGAAAATCGAGCTTATACTGGAAGTTTATTTACAGCTTTGGTTAAAGAGAGGCCTCTCCCCATACAGGGGCAATGTCAGCTTGAAACATCTTTGTAGAACTTTAGTACTTAATATAGTTACTTATAAGATGCACGTATACTAAAACAAAACATTTTGTTTCTAAAAAAGGCCATTTTTCATTGAAAAAATTTTCAAATGCAAAATTATCTTTTTTAAAAACAAACTTTGTAGAAAATTTGTTTTTTCAAAGTTTTGAGTTTTCAGCAAAAAAGGAAAATTGAGAAACTGAATGTTTGTCCCCCCTGCCCCTCATCCCTTTTTGCCATTGCAAAAAAGAGACCCTTCCCCCAAAAAATGTATTTTAGGTTTCAAAAACCGGAAAAAAAATTGCAGAAATTTTTGAAGGTTTTTCACAACACACTTAGCATTTTCAACCAGTTATAAAAAATACTATAAATGAAAGAAGTTACCAAAAAACAAAACAAAAACCATTTCCCCCCATTTTGTTTACTTTGTCAATTTGACAACACTATCAGCTATTTCTCCCTTGCTGAGGAGCCCTTTATAAACATCAACAGGGGAGCAGAAAAAAACCTTAAACACACTTTTTAAAAGAATGTTTTTAAACAGTCAATGCTATGTCCTGAAATAAAGGAACACTATCAGAAATTGGATATTTTATTTTAAACTAATCATTTAAAAAATAAGGTTACTGTAATCTTTTTAATACTTAGCCACAGAAAATCTTTGTTCATTCTGCTATATTAAAATATAGTTATGAAAATAAATCATACAATATGATGAATTTATGAGAAGAAGGTTTATGAAAACTCAGCATTGGGCTAATTTATGCTTCTTCAAACACTTCCCTGACAGTTCATTGGAAAACTTAAATTAGCAAGTTAAAATGAACTAGGAAGTCATTGGGATGGGGCCTGTGCATCATTTGTGCACAGTCTTTAGGGCTTTTACTGTCCAGTGTATATTTCTTTCAAATTGTTCATGAGATTTGTGTTTCATGTCAGATTTTCACTTAAGAACCTCTGATGTGAGGAGTTCTTTGCAGTGTTGCTATACAACACCATATCCCTACCTCCCTCACTGCAGCTTTCTGTACTCAGAGCAAGAGTACTCACAGCTTTGGAGGTATGTAGATACTGGGACACCATCTCCCTCTTGATTATTATGTCCTTCTCCCTCAAAGGCTGCTGCTTCTCCTCATTCAGATTCATATCGACCTGTGGAAGAAAAACAAGAAAATGTTCAGTCATACACAGATTCCCTGATGCTGGGAAACATCATTTGCTACATGGAACACAATCTGCTCAAGGCAACAGGAAGCTTGCAGCCCTGCCACAGCAAGGCCTGAAATGTGGTTCAGTGAGCACATATCAGAATCTCAGAGGGAATAGCCTGCACTTGTGTTTAAACCATGTCAGAGGAGACCCCTGAGATAAGGAGTGGACAGGAGCAGTCCCCCCAACCCTCCCAGCACACACTTCCTAAAGGGGATTATGGTGCTCTGAGGAGAGCTAGAGAAAGCTACCTCCATCCCAGGGGGATGTTACCATTCCAGTGGGACAGAGGGGAGCCCCCACTCCTAATGGGGTTTGTGGAGCCCAGTGGAAGCTCTCAGCATACAATTTACTAAACCAAGAGCCAACTGACTAGCCACAGGAGTTCTCTGGTCTACAGAGCTGCTTCTGTCACAATGATTAAGCAGCTGTCAACTGTCCAGCAATGATACCCTCTGCTACTTATTATCCAGTCTGGGTTCTTAGGGTTTCCAGTGATGTTTTATTCAATGGAACAAGTTAGCCCCCTTCTCAAGACTTGCCTGTCTGTTTCATATTTGCTGGGTTTTTCTTTGTTGTAAATTTAACTGCTGTAAAATTTGCCAATAACACAAACATCTGTGTAGCAGCAGACAAGGAGGCGAGAACTCAAGAGAAGAGGGCCCAGAGATGGGGACATAACCATATAGCAGACCCAAAATATTAAAGCAAGTTTATTTCCATCTTCTCTCCTTAATCCTGTCCTACTAACGTTCCTATAGACAAGTACTAAAACTGTTGTGGGGGAAGGACTGGGATTGAAAGGCTAGAAGGAAGACGTCTACACAGGAAAAAAAAACGGTTACTTTTCTGTAACTGTTGTTTTTCGAGATGTGTTGCTCATATCTATTCCAGTTAGGTGTGTGCGCGTGCCATGTGCACGGATGTCGGAAACTTTTACCCGAACAGCTACCCATCGGGCCGGCTGGGGAGCCCCCTGGAGTGGTGCCGAAATGGCGATCTATATAAGCCCCTGCCGGCCCGACCCCCCTTCAGTTCCTTCTTGCCGGCTACTCCGACAGAGGGGAAGGTGGGGGGGAATGGAATAGATATGAGCAACACATCTCGAAGAACAACAGTTACAGAAAGGTAAGTAACCGTTTTTTCTTCTTCGAGTGATTGCTCATATCAATTCCAGTTAGGTGACTCCCAAGCCTTACCTCGGAGGTGGGGTCGGAGTCAAGGAACCGCAGATTGAAGGATCGCTCTGCTAAAGGCTACATCATCCCGAGAGTGCTGGACGATTGCATAGTGGGACGTGAAGGTATGAACCGAGGCCCACGTGGCAGCCCTACAGATTTCCTGGAGAGGAACGTGTGCCAGAAAGGCGCTGACAATGCCTGAGCTCTTGTGGAGTGAGCCGTAACAGCAGGCGGAGGGACATTTGCCAGGCTGTAGCAAGCACGAATGCACCCGGTGATCCACGACAATATTCGTTGGGAGGAGACCGGGGCGCCTTTCATCCGTTCCGCAATGGTGACAAACAACTGGGTTGTTTTATGAAAGGGCTTTGTCCGGTCTATATAGAAGGCAAGTGCCCTTCTAACCTTGAGAGAATGGAGGCGCTGTTCACATAGGTCAGAATGCGGTTTCGGGTAGAAAACCGGTAGGAAGATATCCTGGCTCACGTGGAAGCGGGACACCACCTTTGGTAGAAAGGCCGGATGAGATCTTAGTTGCACTTTATCTTTATGAAAGATGGTACAGGGCGGGTCACAGGTGAGAGCCGATAGTTCGGAGACCCGGCATGCGGAAGTGATGGCCACTAGGAAGGCGACCTTCCAGGAGAGATAGAGAAGAGAGCAGGTGGCCAGCGGCTCGAAAGGAGGGCCCATAAGGCAGGAGAGGACCAAGTTGAGGTCCCATGCAGCACAGGTGGCTTCGTTGGAGGATGGATTTTCTCCAGGCCTTTGAGAAAACGCCGCACGACCGGATGTGCAAACACCGAACGCCCCGCCGCTCCTGGGTGGAACGCAGAAATGGCCGCAAGGTGGACCTTAAGGGATCCGAAGGCTAGGTGCTGGTCCTTTAGGGACATCAGGTAGTCCAAGATGCACGAAATGGAAGCCTGGAGCGGGGGCACCTGCTGCTGAGCACACCAGCTGGAAAACCTCTTCCATTTAGCCTCGTAGGTAAGCCTAGTCGACGGCTTGCGACTTTCCAGAAGGACCCGCCATATCAGGATTGGAAGGGACCTCAGGAGGTCATCTAGTCCAACCCCCTGCTCAAAGCAGGACCAATCCCCAGACAGATTTTTACCCCAGTTCCCTAAATGGCCCCCTCAAGGATTGAACTCACAACCCTGGGTTTAGCAGGCCAATGCTCAAACCACTGAGCTATCCCCCCAAGTCCAAACAGGCGCGATCAGCCTGGTTCAATCACGGATCCTCCAGGCCATGAGATGGAGCGACTGGAGGTCCGGGTGAAGGAGATGACCGTGGTTCTGAGATATGAGGTTGGGGTCGAGAAGAAGACATAGGAGAGCCTGAATTGATAGGTCCAGCAGAGTCGGGTACCAACACTGACGTGGCTAGGCAGGAGCTACCAGTATTACATCTGCCTTGTCCCGGCGGATCTTGAGGAGCACCTTGTGAACCAGAGGGAACGGTGGGAAGGCATACAGCAACTGGCCCGACCACGTGATCTGGAAGGCGTCCGCTAACGAGCCCAGGCTGTGACTCCGGAAGGAGAAGAAGGCTGGGCACTTTCTGTTGGTCCGCGAAGAGAACAATTTGATTCGGGAAACCCCCAGGTGCGGAAAATGGAATGAATGATATCTGGGCATATGGACCACTCGTGAGTCAGAAAACGCCTGCTCAAAGTATCCACCAGGACGTTCTGGACAGCCGGCAGGTATGAGGTCTGAAGGTTGATGGAGTGGACTAAGCAGAAGTCCCACAGAGAGAGGGCTTCTTGGCAGAGCGGTGATGACCGGGCTCTGCCTTGCTTGTTCAGGTAGAACATGGCCGTGATGTTGTCTTTTAGGACTGCAATGCAGTGACCCCGCAAGTGGGGAAGAAAGGCTTGGCAGGCAAGGTGGATTGCCCTGAGCTCTCTGATGTTGATGTGCAGCGACAACTCACTCTCGTGCCATAAGCCCTGTGTTGTCAGGCTGCCGAGGTGGGCTCCCCATCCCAGGGCAGACGCATCTGTAACTAGAGTCAGAGTGGGCTGGGGGGATGAAACGGGACTCCGGCACCCACCATCTGAGGGTCCAGCCACCACTGCAGGAAGTTGAGTGTGTACTTCGGGACTGTGAGGACCATGTCTAGGCTGTTGCGTCCCGGTCGATAGGCAGCTGCCAGCCACGCCTGAAGCGGCCTGAGTCTGGCGAGTTGCACAACGTATGTGCAGGACGCCATGTGATCCAGCAGCCTGAGACGCTGTCTTGCTGTAGTGGTCGGGAACTTGCAGAGGCTGGTAATTATGCCTGCTATAGCCAGGCGCCGTGCCTCTGGAAGGAACTGGATAGAATATCCTGTTTGCACCGTGCGGAGGACCCAACGGTCCGAGGTAATATGGGACCAGGCATGGTAGAAACGGGATAGATGATTTAGAAAGGGATGACTGTCCTGGGTGAGAACTGGTAGTCCGTCCTCTGGCGCACCTTCAAAATGGGCGCTTAGGGCCCGGGGGTGGCTTAGACTGTCCTTGGCCTTGTCCAGAGGGAGGACGAGATGGCCTACGTCGGGAGTATCTGTTCCTCCGACGAGAAGGGTCCTGCCTCGGTCTCAGAGGGAAAGGACGTTGCTGGGTGGTCTGTGGCCTAAAGGGTTTCCTCTGGGTAACTGGGGTATGCATAGCTAAGGACTTAATGGTGTTTCTGGTATCTTTTAAGGTATGCAGGCGGGACTCAGTCTGATCTGCAAACAAGCCCTGGCCATCGAAAGGGAGGTCCTGGATGGTATGCTGGACCTCAGGCGGGAGGCCGGAGGACTGAAGCCAGGCATTCCGCTGCATAGCGATTCCCGACGCCAGGGTACACGCAGCCGCGTCTGCCGCATCGAGGGAACCCTGGAGGGAAGTCCTAGCAACCAGCTTACCCTTCTCAGCAATGACTCCCAGTTCCATACGAGCCTCTGCTGGGAGAAGATCTTGGAACTTAAGGGCCGCAGACCAAGAATTAAAATTGTACCTACTGAGGATCGCCATCTGGTTAGCGATCCGCAGCGAGAGACCCCCAGGCGGGGCGGCCTGGCTCCCAGCCGCCCCTGGAAGGGACGAGCCGGAACAGCCGCCAGAGTGGGCGGAGCCACCGCCGCCTGTCCCCGCCCCCCGGAAGTCAAGGGGCGGGACAGGAAGTATAAAGGCCAAGCC
>NW_020679785.1:0-1567 GCF_002925995.2 Terrapene triunguis | reverse complement strand
TTTGTCAGTATATATAGTTGTCCTGCAGAAAATCGCCCTCCCCCCCCAAAAAGATTACAAAATACATGTAGGGTTTTCTAAATCATTGGGAACACTATGTGAAATGTATTAAGATTACAAAGTTTACATCGTATGTACCATACAAAACACACACAGATAAATCCTATAGGTACAGTGCTACAGAATGAAAAAGTACTCTGACGTGGAAATCTTCGATACAACCATCTAAAAAACTTTTTAAAGGTTTTCTCAAAACAAACATTTAGTTTGTTTTATTTCTTTCTATGAATTGATGATGGTGTTGAAATTTTGCACTGGAATAGCCTTTAATCTTCCCTCTCTGAAAACTGGGTGCAGAGACTATTTAAGATCTTCAAGCCAATATGGGGAAGCTAACTAGTATGCCAATGAAGTGTGGTAATGAAGACAGCACAAAAACATGTTCAAGCCATCCATCTAGCTAAGACGAAGGAGATAAGCAAAGGGCAACTACAAAAAGAAAGGTCAAATAGGAAAGAGGGAAAAACTGGCAATCCAATGTAAACTGAAAATATTTTATCACTATTTACAACAAAAACAACATACCATGACATGTGAATGGCGTTTTAGGCAGACATAAAATTAGTAATGTAGAAAAAAAATCAAAATTTGAAGCCCCAGAATTTGTTATGCATTTTAATTTAAAAACAGCCTCAGACCTTAAAAATAATCAGAATATTAACAGCAATGAGGAAAATTTAAATTTCATGTTCAGGAAGAACACTTTTTTTTTTAAACTTCTGAACAGCATAGCAAAGACATTCTTCCTTTATCTATATGAACTCTGCTATCCTTTGTTCACAGACAGCATCACTAAATGTAATCAAAAGCATTTTTGAGCTCTGCTATGGAAAGCCATTCAGAAGCAATCTGAACAGTCAATGAAACACTGCTATATTTACTTAACCTCTAACCATGAGAATTACAACATAAGATTAGTTCTATTATGTTCAATACTCGCCTGAGTTAAATATTTAATATACCTATCTTTAAATAGAAAAAAAATCCTATCCTTGGTTATTACAGAAATTGTATCACCAGCAAAGCTTGATAATTCTGGTCTTCAAACATCTAACACTATTTTCAGCTGTATTTGAATATCTTACATAAATTCCTAAATATATGCCTTTGTTTAGCTGAAAATAGTTTTTTTCCCACTCCATTACTGAGGTTACCATATCCTTCTCATATATTTCAGCAAAGGAAATGAGTTTTATGATGATTTATACTGCTGCACTACTTCCAATATTACATTACGCCATAAGCAAAAAGAAAGTTGACAAGCAGTGCTGTATGAGACTTGGGAAATAATGTATCAATTAAAAGCTAATTACTGAACAACAAACACGTAACAGGCAAAAATCAGACTCTTAAAAACCTGGTACTCACAGAAAGAGTTAAATATTTAATTTCTGAGGAATAAAGGAGTTGTTGAAATATATTGTCTCCAACACCAATGTTCAGAAAGAAGATTCAGAGAGTCCTGTGGCACCTTTAAGACTAACAGATGTATTGGAGCATAAGCTTT
>NW_020679784.1:0-3747 GCF_002925995.2 Terrapene triunguis | reverse complement strand
TGATTTTTCCAGGGACTGAGGTGAGGCTGACTGGCCTGTAGTTCCCCGGATCCTCCTTCTTCCCTTTTTTCATCTGCCATTTTGTTGCCCAGTCACCCAGTTTTGTGAGATCCCTTTGTAACTCTTTGCAGTCTGCCTGGGACTTAACTATCTTGAATAGTTTTGTATCTTCTGCAAATTTTGCCACCTCACTGTTTACCCATTTTTCCAGATCATTTATGAATATGTTGAACAGTAATGGTCCCAGTACCGACCCCTCAGGGATATCGCTATTTATCTCTCTCCACTCTGAAAACTGATAATTTATTCCTACCCTTTGTTTCCCATCTTTTAACCAGTTACTGATCCATGAGAGGACTTCCCTCTTATCCCATAATGGCTTACTTTTCAAAAGTCAATTTAAATTAAATACATTTTTTTTAATTATATTTTTTTTAGAAATCTAGACCTGTTATGTGTTTTGGTGAAACTTGCATTATCCTAACAAAACATTTACTTTATTCATATCTCTTTTATATGTTGCAGGTGGTGAAAATGACAAGACAAAAAACAATACAAAAAATTTTCCAATCAAAGGCCTCAAAAACTAACCAAGGTGAAGAACACGTCAAGAACCAACATGTCATCTGAAGGTTCAAGTGCTATATCTACATCCGACCAGCCCGAAGCACAAATACAGCTATCTACTGAAGAAACAGTGTCTCCAAAACCTAAAGGCAGTTCCCGATGTTTGTTGGTCAAAGTGTTCCCATTTATTGACGTTACAAAAGATGGCTACTGGTGCACCTCTTTAGAAGTACTTAATGAGGCTGTTAAGAATGCTGGAGACACAACACAGTTCATGCAAACAAACATGGCTGTGGCATCCTACTTTCTAGTTAAGCAAGAGATACCACACACTACAAACTGGAGGCCAATGGTAAGTGCATTGTCACTTGTTCGTCCTGAAGTTGAACACTAGTTCTGAACAAGAACAGCAAATGCTCACTATCTTTCTGCAAGAAACTCAACTGACTGGCTAGAAGCATGCAGTGCAACAGTGAAAGACTCAACAGTTGAAAAAGTGAAGAACTGTCTCACCACAATCAAAAAATTTGCATATATGGCTGATGAATGCACCGATGCAAATGGGCATCAAGTATTAAGTCATTGTGTACATTATGTTGATGTCAGGGGTAGGCCAGTAGATGCATTTCTAGATGTTCAAGTTATAGAAGACACATGGGCTGCATCTGTGACAATCCACATCTTAGAAGAGTTAAATGCTTGTCAATTGGACCCCAAACAGATGGCTGCTTGTGCATTTGATGGAGCTGCAAACTTCTCTGGAAGACATGGTGGAGTACAAGCTTTGCTCAGAGAAAAGTGTAACCCTAATCTCTCCTATACACACTGCAGAGGCCATCTACTCCAACTAGCACTAGTACGAGCTGCAGAATCTTCAAAAGACATTAAAAAAGCTATAAATTTAATGTCTTCTTGGACTCTTGCTGAAAAAAGAATATAATGAAGACTGAATATCTTGGAAAATATAGAAGATACACTGGGACTGAAGTTCAAATTAGTCCAACCTGGGAAAACCCGCTGGCTTTCTCATGAGCGATCCTTGGCTGTTGTCTTAAAATTACTCCAGCCATTATTACTGGCTTTGGAAAGTATCTACCAAGATGGGATGGATCTAAGTAGTGAGGCTGGTGGATTACTTTTGCTACTACATTCAGAGAAGACTATTGCCATTCTCTCTCTCGTAAGTCTACTGTTGAAACCACCTGGGTCATTAAACAATGCCATCCAGGCATCTGCTACAACAGTAGTAGATCTTTGTCCAGCAATAGAAGCTACATTTGGATCAATCAGAGAGCTATCCATTGAAAAAGTACTGGAAGAAGCAAAGACTTCAGTCCAGAAGTTGACTAATGAAGGCATTTATATTGAATCCTTAAGTGAAGAAGACAAGAGGTGTTTGTTAAGACAACTGAAAAAGTACACAAACTTGATTCTTAAAAATCTACAACCGCGACTTCTAGATTCTACTCAATCTCTATGTAGCTTTTACAGATTCCTGTCCTATAAAACACCAACAGTTGAGTGGAGTGAGGCACTACCAGCAATGGGGCTGCCATGTGATCAGGACAGAATAGAGAATTTGAACACAGAGTGGAATATCATATGACGAATGAATGAAGATTTGACTTCAACTTCTTTTTTATCATCACTAGTGGCTCGACCTGATCTTTGTGTTCTGTTTCCTGGGATGAAAGAAATAGGAATTCATCTCTTGCTACTCCCAGTCACAACAGCTACAGTTGAGCGTTCTTTTTCATCATTGAATAGAATTTTGTGTTCTGAAAGAAGTCGCCTTCTGCCTGATCATGTGAATGAACTAATGAGCATATCAATTAAAGGAATGGAAGTACCGGACACACGAGAAGCCACCAAAGATGAACGCATTGCATTCAAGAAGTTCATTAACAGAGTTGTGCAAAATTATAACAAGAAACCAAGAAGGATGTAGACGTAGTGCTTCACAGAAGGCTTAAGTAGCCAACTTTAATTTGTGTGATGATTTTAAAACATGAGTTAAATCTAACATTTTTCAGTTTTTACTATGGTGCCATACAGCCCACCTTCACCCTCACAGTCTCACCCCTCATCGGCCCTGACACACACACCCCCGTAAATTCGAACACCCCCCCCTAATTTCAATTCCAGGGGAAACCACTGCCTCCCCTGCTCCCCTACTCCATCTCACATGGAATACTCTTCACCCCCCAGTGACATTCAGTGAGAGGAGACCCATCCTCATGCAGACTGGCCATGCCATTCTCCTGATCCTTTCATATTGGAAAACAGACGGAGATGTTTAAGAGTAGCTCTGTGTTTAGACCTGTCCTCTGTGTTTTATGCCAGGTGATGCAGCATGGAGGAGCACAGGACTTTACCTTCCACCTGGGAACACAGTGACCTTTGTATTTCCTAGCGCTGTTACTGGAGTTGGCCTGCAGGTGAAGTAATCATCCTTTCTGACGCCTGTTACTGCACTTGAACTGTAGTTCTACTCAGAAATGTGACTACATAAAAAACGACACCTTATTGTATAGCTCTGCTCCCGGAGGGTATTCAGTTCTGTGGAAAGATAATGTCGTCTTGCTTTGTAGGAGCATTTACCATGCAGAGCAAACACAGGCAGCAGAGAGGGAGCTAGATTCTATGTCTTCTTGTGCATCATCAAGAGACTTGTTTACCAAGTTCTAATGAATTGCCCCATAAATGTTAAGTTCTTTGGTTTAGGACCCAAATTATCTTATATATTTATTTAGGCCCAGATCCCCAAAAGCAGTTTAGGCTCCTAACTCCCAGTGAAATCAGTAGAAGTCGGGTGCCTAAAAACCTTTCAGGATGTGGGTCATAGTTCCTGGCACAGTGTGCCCCCAAGCTTGGAGCTCTCAAGTAGCTATAATATCAATACATGGTTAATAACAATAATGAGGTAGGACAGGTGAGTGATTGTGGTGCTTGACTACAATCCTGGAGCTTGTGGGGCCGACTGTCACTGGATCTAACACTGAAAATCTGCCTTCAGTTCACCCAGCTGCAAAATGGATCCCTCATCCATAGGGTTAGGGAAGTCAAAGAAGGTCAGAGGTGATGCGCACTGCCACATCACTGCCTTGTGTACCTCAGCTATGGAAACTGATCCACCTTAAATTGCATCAACCTAATGAGCCATCTGTGGCTGGAGGCAGA
>NW_020679783.1:0-16691 GCF_002925995.2 Terrapene triunguis | reverse complement strand
AGCTGGGCTGATTGGGAGGAAGCAGGCTCAGCTGGGGCCATGCCCCAATCAGGGCCCAGCTGGCCCTATAAAGGCTTGAGCCTGGAGCTCAAGCAAACACTCATTCTCTCTCTGCCTTTAGAGGGAAAAGGGCCTGGCTGCTTGGGAGCGTACCTGGGTACCTAAGGTGGAGCAGGGCTGGGGGAAGGCAAGAGGAGCTGGGGAGCTCCGGCCTGGAAACCCCCCAGGCTGCAGGCCTAGGGTAAGGCCAACTGGGTACTGAGGCTGCAAAGGGGCAACCCATGGGTAGGCAGAGGCAGCAGGTCTGAACCCCTTTGCCTGTGATGAGTGGTGATGCTGCAGTCTGCCCCAGTGAACGGGGGCTAGATGGAGACTGGGCAGTAGCCAAGACTTAGGCAAAGTGGGGATAGTGGGTGGGGGTTCCCCTGGGAGGGGGAGACCCAGAACCGTGGGGGTACTATCAGGGGGAGCACCCAGAGAAAGGGGCACCGGGGTCCTGGGAGGGACACAGGGCCAGTGGCAAGGCAGATCACTGGCCTGCAGAGGGCGCTCCAAGGCTGGGAGAGCTAATTCCTGAGCAACAGAGAGTCCTGTGGCACCTTTAAGACTAACAGATGTATTGGAGCATAAGCTTTCATGGGTGAATACCCACTTCGTCAGACGCATGCATGCATTACAGATCCAGACTAACACGGCTACCCCTCAGATACCTAATTCCTGAGGACAACCAGCAGGAGGCACCACAGGGGTGAGTCCACACCCTTACAGGGCATTAGGGGATGACAGCTAAGGAAGCGTTGTTCTAAGTCAGCCATGAAAATGTTGGCATACTGTGGGGCCATGCGGGTACCCATAGCAGTGCCGCTGACTTGAAGGTATATATTGCCCCCAAATGTGAAATAGTTGTGGGTGAGGACAAAGTCACAAAGTTCAGTCACCAGGTTTGCCATGACATTATCGGGGATACTGTTCCTGATAGCTTGTAGTCCATCTTTGTGTGGAATGTTGGTGTAGAGGGCTTCTACATCCATAGTGGCCAGAATGGTGTTTTCTGGAAGATCACCGATGGATTGTAGTTTCCTCAGGAAGTCAGTGGTGTCTTGAAGATAGCTAGGAGTGCTGGTAGTGTAGGGCCTGAAGAGAGTCCACATAGCCAGACAATCCTGCTGTCAGGGTGCCAATGCCTGAGATGATGGGGCATCCAGGATTTCCAGGTTTATGGATCTTGGGTAGCAAATAGAATACCCCTGGTCAGGGTTCTAGGCATGTGTCTGTACAGATCTGTTCCTGTGCTTTTTCAGGGAGTTTCTTAAGCAGATGGTGTAGTTTCTTTTGGTAATCCTCAGTGGGATCAGAGGATAATGGCCTGTAGAATGTGGTGTTAGAGAGCTGCCTAGCAGCCTCTTGTTCATATTCCAACTTATTCATGATGACAACAGCACCTCCTTTGTCAGCCTTTTTGATTATGACGTCAGAGTTGTTCCTGAGGCTGTAGATGGCGTTGTGTTCAGCATGGCTCAGGTTAGGGGGCAAGTGATGCTGCTTTTCCACAATTTCAGCCTGTGCACGTCGACGGAAGCAATTTATGTAGAAGTTCAGTCTGTTGTTTCGACCTTCAGGAGGAGTCCACGCAGAATCCTTCTTTTTGTAGTGTTGGTAGGAAGGATTCTGTGGGTTAGTATGTTGTTCAGAGGCGTGTTGGAAATATTCTTTGAGTCGGAGACGTCGAAAGTAGGATATAGGTTTGCATTTCAAAGTTTTAAACTATTTACCATGAATGGCCCTAATTACCATTCACATACTCTTTTAACATGACTTTAAAGGTGGGCTCTGGATCATTCAGCCTGCAAGCTGCTTAACCCTTTCTGGCCATGAGTTATATTTCATATAAAGTTTGTTGCAATTATATAACAGTGGTAGCAATAATGATTTGCATGGTTATATTTTAATTAGACAACATCACAGATGGGTAGGACAGAATCCTCTGTCGAGCCTACAGACAGCCTATGGGGTAGAACAGTTATCACATCCCCTATTTACACCTTTGTAACAGGGTGGAGCACACTGTAAGTTCCTAACAAATAATATGAAGGGAGAGTGGAGGGCTCTTGCACAGTTACTCAACTTGTGCTTTGTAGTAAAGTTGTCATGATAGTGTTAACTTGATTACTCAGGGTATTATAAGATGGAGCTATGTGCCACCCTTCCCTTAGTTCCTGGTTTAGTCAGTAGAAGTTTTCCCCCACTCTGTTGTGATGTAGTTAAATAAAGGAGCAAATTCCCAGTCCTGTAAGTAGACTTATTTTTGTTGCAATAAGCATCAGTTTACAAAATGTTCTCTCCACCTCCACCCCCGCTCCAGCTGAGGCTTTAGTGGGCCCTCTGTTCAGGCCTATTTGGATAGAGAGAGAATAGCTTCCAAGAAATGCATGTTTCAAGAATTAATGCTATGCTGGACATGATCTGTATCTCGGCAGTGTGGAGACATCTGCAGGATCTTAGTAGTAGTCATGAATGTGGTACAGTGAGCTTATTTACTTCCCACAACAGGAAGTCCTGAGACCTGGCACAGAATGCTATGGGGTGAACTTCAATGAGGGCCCAAATCCTGCTAGTCTTACCCATGAAAACAGTCTCACCAGTTGGACCTACTCATGTGTGAGCCAAACGGAATTTGACCTAAGATAAATCTTCAGTCTTTGTCTTCATTCAATATCTCTTATTGGAGTTTTAATTTTGTCTTATTACAGCCTATATGTTTTTATATCTGTACATAAGGGTACGTCTTCACTACCCGCCGGATCAGTGGGTAGTAATCGATCTATCGGGGATCGATTTATCGTGTCTTGTCGCAATAAATTGATCCCCGAACGCGCTCCTCATCGACTCCGGAACTCCACCAGAGCAAGAGGTGGAAGCAGAGTCGACGGGGGAGCCACAGCCGTCGATCCCGCGCCGTGAGGACGTGAGCTAAATCGATCTAAGATATGTCGACTTCAGCTACGCTATTCTCGTAGCTGAAGTTGCGTATCTTAGATCGATCCCCTGCCCCCCCAGTGTAGACCAGCCCAGAGAGATGGAATGCAGGATATGGAGATCCAGATTGTGCCTTTACACAGGAGGAGCTTTGGGAGGCTCAATGGAGGAACACTAAAAAAGTGTGCTCACTGCATCACTCCTGAAAGGTGCACCCTGATCTTTCCTGCACTGTGGGCTATGTTTGCCAAAGTCCTGCCTGCTCTGCTCCCCTCCATGTCTCTTTTTAATAGATAGTGTCTATGGGAGCACTAGGACATAGAGCTTGAAACTGAGCTAAAAGAGGGAGAAAATCAGCAGAGTTGCAATCCATAATATTCTGCTCAGACTACACTACCTAGTCAACAACCCTGACTACTAAAACACAAAATAAAGTAATGGAGACCAGATACTGTTATAATGTTTGTTTTTATCTTCCAGGGCACGTTTGATCCTTTCCATCCTGCACTCTCTGTTGATTGCTAGTACCAGGCCTAGATTGGTAGGTGACTCAGTTCATTTCTGTTCCGAGCAATCACTATTTTTATTAACTTGTTCATTAGTTGGAATTCTTTAACTAACAGCTTACAACCATATTTAGATACCTCAGAGTTCTGTACTAGAACTTATATTGCTTAATATATTGATTAATAATCCACAAAAGGACTTTGCAGATGGGTGACAAAGTATTTAGCATAGCTTGGTCTAGGGGAAGGCAGTGCTACTGCTGAAAGGTGTGGTCACCTATTTTTTTCCTTCTTGTTAGATTACTGCATCAGTAACAGGGCTTTGTTTGGACTGGGCTTGTTTGTGAAACTCCTTTATTTAACATACACAAAATACTGAGGTATGAGGTATCTACCAAATACAGTTATTGGGTAAAATCCTGCTCATACAGCAGTAGTCCCCAGGTGCTGATCAACCATTCTCAGTATAGAAATCTTAGTCCATGTCCTGAGGTTAGAATATGTGCAAATATGTCTAGACAAGGAATCTTTTTTATGTTTTAGCCTCTTCTCTGCTTCCTCTGCCTTCTCTTCTCTACACTGCCACTCATACAAAACCAGTGATTTTGAAAACAATCTCCTAGTGTCTCCCTGCCTCCCAACAACTCCATTTACAAAACCACAAAGCCAGTATATATAGTAGTGGCCAGGAGAGCATGTCCAGAACAAATGAATTTATTTGCACATGAATAGTCTCATCCATATATAAATGCTATTATTTGCATGAATAAAAGCTCTTCCCAGATATCCATTAAAAAAAAGTCACACAAAATTTTTGTAGAAATGCAAACTAATGAGGTACAAGCATACTCAGACTTAATAAACATATTAAAGAATAACTCTTTCCCTATTCACTAAGCTGTAACAGCCCTCATAGGCATGCACAAAACTCACATTCCTATCAAGATATCAGCAAAGAGGGCAGGATTTTAAGAATGAATTTGGGTTGGAGAAGGATATATCCTATACACAGTTTTATAATATGGATCTCCATAATCAAAACTGATAAATTCCAGGTAGCAAATTTGTCAGAATCAGAAAGCAGGTATTCAGATCTATCTCATAGATTCATAGATTCATAGATTCATAGATTCTAGGACTGGAAGGGACCTCGAGAGGTCATCGAGTCCAGTCCCCTGCCCGCATGGCAGGACCAAATACTGTATCTCACAGGTATGGAAGTAAAATCCATCTCGTATGGTAAAACATGAATAAGTAATGATAAGAATGAAAAAGAGCACTTTATTCCATTGTTAATCAACATGCAGACATCAACTGGAGTGATAACATGGAGGAGGGAAATTGTGTTGCCATATGACATGCAAATTTCAGCGTGCATATATTGAAAATGAGAGCAGATATTTTTGTAGGTGTTGCTCTATGTGGCTAACATTGCTGTATTGCTAGGTTTCAGAATATTCCTCTGACGGGCCTGTCATTATGAGTAGGCAGGGGAGGGATAAATATTCTTTTTACCTATAATCCTGGAACAGTAAATAGGTAGTTTTGACAATGTGTGAGCCAAATATATATACAGTAGTATTTTATGTATTATTGCTAATTATGATCTTCCTCTCTTGTTCTCTGCAATAATTCAAAATGACAAGCCTAGCAAATGACTTTCACGAAGTTATTACTTAGAATAAGGGATGCCTCTCAGACAGCATCTGAGGGGCAGCAGTGCTATTAAGGGGAGAGGACTGTTATTAAAAAGACAGGATCACTCTGTTTCTATGCAATAGAGAAAAAAATCCTGTCTGTTTAAAAAATGATACTTCCAACAAACATAACTGAGTCAAGAAAGAGCACTTTCGCCTTCTGTTCATGAGGCACTGAACAATATTAAGGGTACATTATAACTACACTCTTGTAGGTGAACGGAAGGCAGTATGTGAAGAGGATGCAGGGAGAGTCTTCCTCCCTCACGGCTCCCATGCAGTTGTCTATTTAGGGGAAGAGGAGGCTAGCACTGCCAACAGCAGTTATTGCCTTAGAAGGAAGGAGTCTCAGCAGGCACTGTGGCCGTATCCCTTTCCTCCATTTACTAAGCGATATCAGGATGGGTGTGCTGGTGGGAGCAGCTCTTACATATTTTCTACAGGATCCTTGGTCACCACAGCCTCCCTGGGACTTTTCAAGGCATTATAGAGAGACTAGTAGCTGAAACTGCAGAACTGGAATTAATTTGCACACTTGACACCATAAAATTAGGCCTGGATAAAGACTGGGAGTGGCTGGGTAACTACAAAAAGTAATTTTCCCTCTGTTGAGACCCCCACTTTCTTGTCAACTGTTGGGAATGGGCCACATCCACCCTGATTGAATTGGCCTCGTTAGCACTGACGCCCCACACTTGGTAAGGCATCTCCCATCTTTTCATGTGCTGTATATTTATACCTGCCTACTGTATTTTTCACTCCATGCATCTGATGAAGTAGGTTATATCCCATGAAAGCTTATGCCCAAATAAATGTGTTCGTCTCTAAGGTGCCACAAGGACTCCTCGTTGTTTTAGCTGAAAAGTGTAATTCATGAGTGAAAAAGCTTAAAATGGCTGAGAAATTACAAATTGGATTATAGACTACAAATCCCATGCTGGTTATGTTGTTGTGTGGGTAGTTATGTTGATTTGTATTTAGGGGGGATTGTACCAGGAGATTTGTGTGGGTGATGAATCAGACATTGGTACTGCCATGAGGGGCTATGTGTGTTTGGGGTTATAAATCCATGGCACACCCACATCTTGAATACTGAGTGCATATGTGGTTGCCTCATCTCAAAAAAGATATATTGGAATTGGAAAAGCTTAAGCAAAGGGCAACACAAATGATTTGGGTATGAAATGGCTTCCATATGAGAACGGATTAATAAGGCTGGGACTTTTTAGCTTGGAAAAGAGATGACTAAGGAGGGATATGATAGAGGTCTACAAAATCATGACTGGTATGGAGAAAATAAATAAGGAAGTGCTATTTACTCCTTCTCATAACACAAGAACTAGGAGTCACCAAATGCAATTATCAGGCAGCAGGTTTAAAACAAACAAAAGGAAGTATTTCTTCACACAACGCACAGTCAACCTGTGGAACTCTTTGCCAGAGGATGTTGTGACCAAGACTATAACAGGGTTCAAAAAAGAACTAGATAAATTCATGGAAGATAGGTCCATCAATGGCTATTAGCCAGGATGGGCAGGGATCTTGTCCTTAGCCTCTGTTTGGCAGAAGCTGGGTTTGGATGACAGAGGATGGATGACTTGATGATTACCTGTTCTGTTCGTTCCCACTGGGGTACCTGGCATTGGCTACTGTCAGAAGACAGGACACTGGGCTAGATGGACCTTTGGTCTGACCCAGTATGGCTGCTCTTATGTTCCTATTGTGTATGTTGGTTGCATTGTTGTGTGGGAGACTCTGTTGATTTGTGTCTTGAGGGGGCAGGGTTGTGGGGGAAAATGTGCCAGTGGTGAATGAGGATTTTGTGCTGTGGTGAGGGGTTGTGTATGTTTGGAGTTACTGTGTGTGTTGGTTGTGTTGGTTTGTGTGTGGATTGTATTGTGCAGTGAGAGTTCTGTGGATTTGTGTGGATGGTGAATGAATGTGTGCTGTAGTGAGGGGCTATGTGTGTTTGAGGTTATTGTGTATGGCAGTTATTGTGTTATGTGGGTGGGTGTGTTGGTTTGAGTTGGGGGTGTGCTGGGAGATTTGTGTTGATTTGTGGGGGTGGCAGTTGGGTGCACGGATGTGACAGTTGGGCTAAGTAATCCATCATCTGTGTAACCTCCCTCATGCAACCAAAGTAATTGTTGCATGCAAATTAGATGTTGAGTAAGGGTGGTGATTGCTTGAGTTACCTTTGATATCATAATGGTCGGGGCTCTTCACATGTCTTACAGTAGCTGTACACCACACGGGTGAAATGTGTAAAGTCAAAATGGCTGAAAACTTAAAAATTGTAACAGACCACAAAACCCAGTGATGATTGTATCTGGTGATGTTCTGAACAAAAAGAGCTTTCGTGTGTAGCTGCTTCTATCACTTCATACCAACTCAACAGACATTTTAGGCTTCAGAGTGACACACACAATTTCATTCCTAGAATAAATTCCGGTATTACAGCCATTGTTTTGATGGGGTACCTCCTCCATGCCATGTTATGAGACACAGTTTGGTCTTATATCTCTAGTGAAGCAAAGCTATCAATCTCACATTAGCTAGTAGTGAGAAAGCAGCGTCAGGGGTCAGAACTGGAGCAATATACCGTAACTCCAACTGTGACTTTGTTCTACTCTGGTACAAATAGCAAGCATTTAAAATGAAGATACAAGCAACCATAGCCTGTGGTATAATAGATTGGAAATGAAAAGCCTCATCTCTTTGCATTTATTTCTAAAGAAACAAAAGAGAATAATCAAAGTTTATCACTTTGTTTTACATCCCTTTATTGATGTGGCCATGAACAACAATAGATGATAAAGCTGGGAAGCTGGGACTGATTAGGTGTGGTGCTGACCGCCTTCAGCTTTCACTTACTTCAGTGGGCAATTGAGGATGCTCAGGACCTCCCAGGATCAGACCTTTGGTAAATAAGTCAGTGGTGCATTGCCAGCTTTTGAACTTAGTCAGGGTAAGGATATTGTATGCAAATGAGGCCTTCACTAATTAACTAAATTAAAATTCTTATTCTGGAGAAGCTTATTTCTACTTTTTAAAATTAATTTGTCACACTGAAATAAAAAGCATATTATCAGGAGACTCCCATACAGTGTAGAGCATAAAATAATTTTACAAAGTGATATTCCATTGGGATTGCTAAGGACCAAAAATTAACACAACTGAATGCCTGCTGGTCATTCACCAGGAGCATGGAAGAGGGGAAAATATGGGGAAAGCATTCAGAATGCATGCAGGAATTGATGAAATCCTAATCAACCAAAATCTTATTTTCATTCATGTCCCTTAGAAATTCTTTTCAAATGGGGAAAAGAAACACATACAAATCTTGAATATTTTCCATAATGCAGCAGCTACAGGTTGGTTAATAAAACTGGTTACTAAAAACATAACCAGGCAAATTCAGGGCCAGATTCTGACCTACACGTCAGTCATTTTGCACTGGAACCCCTGCACAAAGGGGTATTAATCTTAGTGGCTCATGCTACCTGACAATTCGCCTGCCTTGGGATAAATTTGGCAAAAAAGTGATACACAACATTTTTAGCTTGCGATATGTCACAGAACAAAAATGCAATTGGTTTGTTATTAATTTTTATACAAAATATTGGCAATGTTTGTACACCACTGACATATTTTGAGAGGCAAAACTAAACACACAATCAGTCCTTTGTCAATAACTCGTTGAAAAAAATCTATTCCAAGTACAAATTTATTTTTCCCCATCCAAGGCCAGTGAGAGTTTGGAAAGTTGTGTAAAAGTATGATTTAAAAAAAAAATGCCCACTCCTCACATTCACATTTTCCATAGTCCCAGTCATGGAGTATTACTCAATTTAAAAAAAAATCATAGATGTAATGATTCTAAGGCCAGAAGACACCACTGTGATCATCTAGTTTGATCTCCTGTACAACACAGACCAGAATTTTCTCCAGAACCTGGATTAAAGATGTCTTTTATAAAGATATCTAATCATATTATAAAGATCCCATACAGGGGTGAGTCCACCACCATCCCAATCAAGCTGTTCCAATGATTAATCACTCTCACCGCTAGGAAACTACATCTTATTTCAAGGTTGAATTTGTGTAACTTTAACTTTCAGACATTGGATCTTGTTATGCCTGGGTCTGAAAGACTAAAAAGCCACTACTATCAGCTATTCTTTCCATATGTACATATCTTTACACAGTGATCAATTCTTCCATTTACTTCACTGGGACTAAAGGAGGACATCAGGATTGGCCTCCATGTGTCTGATAACTACAGCCCACATTAATTATTATTATTAGTAGTAGTATTATACATTGTACTGTAATAATGACTAGAAGTCTCACTCAGGGATCAAGGCTCCTTTGGGCTAGGCACTGTACAAAAATATTTTAAAAAAATATGGTTATTGTACTTGCTTCTACTGTAAATCCTTAAAAAAAAGGTTGTTCACAAAAGCATGTGTGTGATTGAGTCATGTGATGTCCCAACATGTGTAAAATCCTCATTCTAGATCTGTAGCTATGTGCCTACACAACCTCAGTGTGTATGCACACTTTGGAAGATTTGCATATCTATGAAATATGTGCACTCATTTGAAAATTTGGGCCTTTGATTTTACAGTTAGGGTTTGTACATTTCCTTACAGAACACAAGCTTCAAGTAAACCTTGTATTCTCTAAATCTTTAAATAATTACAGCGTAATGGAAAGAGGGATACACAGAGTAAGCCCACTCAAAGCAGTACAAGGCACTACTAACATGATGATATGCATTGTGTCCATAATATATTATATACCCACTGATCTCATTGACATCTTCATCAATGCCACTAATTAAGTTGTTTCTATATATTGACTTTTTTCATTGACCCTAGCAAAACGTTAGGAACTCAGTTAGAATCCTATTAGACCATAAATTCAATGGCTGAGTAATTTGTTCAAGCTGTCTGACATTATTGCTTGACATTATTGCTCAGTGCATGTACATTACATAACAAGTTATCTATACTCATAACAAATGCTAATCAAATTATAAAGTCATTTTTGGCAATATGCTTTGAATCTTAAAGATTTATGTCAATAAGATGAACTTTATAATTCTTGCTTACATGGTATTTAGATGCTAAGTTGATTAATAGATTTTATTTCTACTGCATAGTTTTTTTAAGTCCCTGCACAGTGCTTTTTATTTCCCTTTGGCTTTAACTAATTGAGGATAATTGTTCCACATATGCCACTCACAGCATTAAAAATAAAAACTCCCAGAGTGGAGGAAAAAGTCCTTGGTTGTTGGATTTTTCTTTTGACTTTGCTCTACAACGTTATTTGTGGCTCTGAACTGTATGGGAATTTTTCTAAAGTGTTACAAGGTGAAATTTACTGTCAAAATAATAATAATAAAAAAGTACTTCTCGTTTCCAAAATGTACTGTGCCCACCTAACCGATACACTATCAGTCACTGAGAACATTGTATTTGTCAAACACGTATGATGCTCAAAGCAGGAGTGTGAGGGTATAAGGGATAACATTCCTTTGGGGTCGGAGGCCTGCAGATGGCTGGCTGGCGCACTAGCCCTGCCCACTGCTCCTGAGAAAGATCTGGAAATTATTTAATTTACCCTTATAAAAGAGGGCAGCAGGAAATGGGGGAGGGGACTGCAACACTTTCCAGAAAGCTGAGGGGGCAGGGTTTGTGCTCCCAATGGACTGATGTGGGAGCTACTGCAGAGAGGAATTGCTCCAGGAACCAAACAGACAGAGCGCACACTGTGTGAAATCCGTAATTGCTGAGGCTTTGAGGTAAGAGTCGGGAAATTTGGTTACTGAAGTCAGTGGTGTAAGGGACATACTTGGGGAAGGTACTACTCAGCTTGCACAGACTTTGAGGGAAGAGTTTGCATGTTTATTATTTATTATTTATTATTTTTGTTTGTTAAGAAGGCTTCAAATAAAACAACTAATCCTGCTTGAAACTGCTTCCCTGGATTCCCTTAGGGTATGTCTACACTACGAGGGTAGTTCGATTTCACTTAAATCGAATATGTGGAATCGATATTACAAAGTCGAACGTGTGTGTCCACACTAAGGACAGTAATTCGACTTTGTGAGTCCACACTAACGGGGCAAGCGTCAACATTGGAAGCGGTGCACTGTGGGCAGCTATCCCACAGTTCCCGCAGTCCCCGCTGCCCATTGGAATTCTGGGTCGAGCCGCCAATGCCTTCTGGGTAAAAAAATGTGTCGAGGGTGCTTTTGGGTAACTGTCGTCATCCGTCCATCACTACCGCCCTCCCTCCCTCCCTCAAAGCGCCGGCGGGAAATCAGTTCGCGCACTTTTCTGATCAGTGACAGCGCGGACGCCACAGCACTGCGAGCATGGATCCCGCTGCGACCATCGCTGCAGTTGTGGCCGTTCTCAACACCTCGCAGCTTATCATACACCTTTCCCTGAGGCAGATGCAGAGAAATCAGGAGAGGAGGCTACGGCACCGCCGTGAGGGCCTGAAGTCGGAGAGTAGCACACAGCTGTCAGAAACCACGAGACCCAGCGCCCAGGACATCACGGTGGCAATGGGTCATGTGGATGTTGTGGAACGGCGATTCTGGGTCCGGGAAACAAGTACGGACTGGTGGGACCGCATAGTGCTGCAGGTCTGGGATGAATCCCAGTGGCTGCGAAACTTTCGCATGCGGAAGGGGACTTTCCTTGAACTTTGTGAGTTGCTGTCCCCTGCCCTGAAGCGCAATGACACCCGGATGCGAGCAGCCCTGACTGTCCAGAAGCGAGTGGCCATAGCCCTCTGGAAGCTTGCAACGCCGGACAGCTACCGGTCAGTCGCGAACCACTTTGGTGTGGGCAAATCTACCGTGGGGGTTGTTGTGATACAAGTAGCCAACGCAATCGTTAAGGTACTGCTCTCAAAGGTAGTGACCCTGGGAAACGCGCAGGTCATCATAGATGGCTTCGCCGAGATGGGATTCCCAAACTGCGGTGGGGCTATAGATGGGACTCACATCCCTATCCTGGGACCGGACCACCAGGCCAGCCAGTACATTAACAGAAAGGGCTACTTTTCAATGGTGCTGCAAGCACTGGTGGACCATAGGGGACGTTTTACCAACATCAACGTCAGATGGCCGGGCAAGGTTCATGACGCTCGCGTGTTCAGGAACTCTGGTCTGTTTAGACGGCTGCAGGAAGGTATTTACTTCCCGGACCACAAAATAACTCTTGGGGATGTGGAGATGCCTACAGTGATCCTCGGGGACCCAGCCTACCCGCTAATGCCCTGGCTCATGAAGCCCTATACTGGCGCCCTGGACACTGAAAAAGAACTCTTCAACTACCGGCTGAGCAGAATGGTGGTGGAGTGTGCTTTTGGCCGTCTCAAGGGGAGATGGAGAAGCTTACTGACTCGCTGTGATCTCAGCGAAACCAATATCCCCATTGTTATATCAGCTTGCTGTGTGCTCCACAATCTCTGTGAGAGCAAGGGGGAGACCTTTATGGGGGGGTGGTAGGTTGAGGCAAATAGCCTGGCTTCTGATTACGCCCAGCCAGACAGCCGGGCGATTAGAAGAGCCCAGCGGGACGCGCTGTGCATCCGGGAGGCTTTGAAAGCTAGGTTCCTCAGTGAGCAGGGTAACCTGTGACTATTAACTTTGTTTAAAGAGAAGCTGAACCTGCCCCCGTTTCTTTACCCAGTTTATGTTGACTATCCTCTCCAGCTACATACCCCCTTCACCCCCTTCCCAAAAAATAAAATCTGTTCTGTTTTGTTAATGAACACCGTTGTCTTTATTACTGTTTTCGCGGGAATGTTTTAAACCGGGGACGCAGACTGTGGCTGGGGGCGGGTTTAGTGTTCTGATGCAAATGATGCTTCTAAACTCCCGGAATGACAGGCTCCGCAGTGGTGGACTGGTTGTTTCAACGGAGCCTGCCAGCACTCCTGGGCGGGACTGCGTGTATGTGTCGGATATGTGACTTTCTGGCAGGGGGAGGAGGGTTACAGATCCCCTGCTGCGTGGCTCTGTGATCCAGGATAAGGACCGCAGCATAAGATCTGTAACTGCCCTCCCCCGCCACAAAGTCACAGAGCAACCCTCCCCCCCTCCCAGAACATGAAAACCACCTCCCAGACTGACCAGGGTAACTAGTGACTGCACTGTGTATGTGTCCTGATGCTGGACCTGCCCCCGCCTCTGTACCCTGCTAAAGGTGACTGTCCTGTCCAATTACCAAGCCCCTTCCCCCCCTTCAGACAGACTCTCCTCCAAAAGAAAATCATGGAAACAGTAATTAACAGAAACAAATATTTTATTATGAACCACACGGGAGGGGGGGGGGGGGGGGGTGAAACTTGGACGGGGGCTTGTGTGAGGTGGGTAGGAAAGGACTTTTCAAATTTTGGGGAATGAGAGCCTTCTAGTGCTAGAGCAGTCTGCAGTGGTTGACTGAAAGTTTTAACGGCCCTTGCCGCCCCTCCTTCTTTGGACTTTGGGTGAGGGGGGTGTGGGACTTGGTGGCGGGGGAGGGCGGTTAGAGATAGACCGCAGCGGGGCTCTGTCCTCCTGCCTCCGGTCTTGCAGAACATCCACAAGGCGCCGGAGCGTGTCCGTTTGCTCCCTCATTAGTCCAAGCAGCGTTTGAGTTGCCTGCTGGTCTTCCTGACGCCACCTCTCCTCCCGTTCCATGATTGCTCGGTGCATTTGGGACAAGTTCTCCCTCCACTGTGTCTGCTGGGCTGCCTGGGCTCGGGAGCAGGACATTAGTTCTGAGAACATGTCCTCACGCGTCTTCTTCTTCGTCCGCCTAATCTGCGCTAGCCTCTGGGAGTGTGATGCCAGGCTGGGTTGGGAGACAGTCGCAGATGTGTCTGTGGGAATGGGAAAAAGGGAGTGAATTCCTGAGACAGATAAATGAAGTTGTGAACAAAGAACATAGTCTTTCTCTGTGAACAAGACCATGCACTGCACCTCTCACATGCGCACTCAGGACAAGGTCGAATTTTCGGACCTCGCCTTCAGTGCCGGGGGTCTTGCAGTGGCGATCTGAGAAGCGGGGCAGGACACCTCAACTTGTGTAGCAGGCAAACATGGTAAGCCGTAGACTTGTGGCTGCTTAAAACTTTAATAGTAGCACTGGCCTCCTTTCACATTGAAAGCAAAGCCAGTCTCTGCTGCCAGCAATCCGGCAAGCATGAACTCTGCCCCTGTCCCACCCCCTCGCGGCTGTCCCAGGGAAAGATCCCTGTATGCTGCCCCTCTCCCGCCTCCACCGCGTGGCTGTAAAGCAGTCCCAATACTAACATTACCCTCCCTAATTCAAAGCAGGGCATCATGAGCGACATCACCCTGATGAAGATCTCGGACAGCGAGAAGGAACGCATGCTTAGGGAAAGCATGCAAAAACCAGGGCCGTATGCCGCCATGCTTTGCCGTGCAATGATCCCTGAGTACTTGATTGTCTCCTGGCGAGGAAACATCTCGTACCATGGAGGACCCAATAAAATCGCTCTCCCCAGGAACCTGATGACCAGGCTTGAACATTACCTCCAGGAGAGCTACGTTGAGATCTCCCATGAGGATTTCGTCTCTATCCCCGGACATATAGACCAGATTTTGGTGTAGCTGCACTGGCAGGGACTAAAGAGTGGAGCGTCTTGGGCAGCAGAATCATGAAAAACCGGACATTGTTAGATTTTTTTTAAATAGTTGGGACTAAATAGTTAATCGCCTAAGGCAAAGAAATCATGAAAAACCCATTGTTAATATTATAAATATTCCAGTTCTGTTAAAAATAAAAGTTTAGATGTTTAAATCACTTCAAGAAAAACCCATTGTTAATATTTTAAATATTCCAGTTCTGTTAAAAATAAAAGTTTAGATGTTTAAAGCACTTACTGCTTGATCCTTCCCCTGATTCTGTGTCCGGGGTAATGGATGGTAGGGGATCTCGGTAAGGGTGATGAAGAGCTCTTGGCTGTCGGGGAAATCAGCGGTGCAAGCGCTGTCGACTGCCTCGTCCTCCTCATCTCCTTCCTCATCTTCCCCGTCCGCTAACATGTCCGACGAGGAACCGGCCGCGGACAATATCCCATCCTCAGAGTCCACGGTCACGGGTGGGGTAGTGGTGGCGGCCGCACCTAGGATGGAATGCAGTGCCTGGTAGAAACGGGATGTGTGGGGCTGGTATCCGGAGCGTCCATTTGCCTCTGGTTTTTTGGTAGCCTTGTCTCAGCTCCTTGATTTTCACACGGCACTGCGTTGCATCCCGGCTGTATCCTCTCTCTGCCATGGCTTTAGAGATCTTCTCGTAGATCTTTGCATTCCTTCTTTTGGAGCGCAGCTCGGAAAGCACGGACTCATCGCCCCACACAGCGATGAGATCCAAGACTTCCCGATCAGTCCATGCTGGGGCCCTCTTTCTATTAGATTGCACGGCCATCTCTGCTGGAGAGCTCTGCATCGTTGCCAGTGCTGCTGAGCTCGCCACGATGTCCAAACAGGAAATGAGATTCAAACTGCCCAGACAGGAAAAAGAATTCAAATTTTCCCGGGGCTTTTCCTGTGTGGCTGGTCAGAGCATCCGAGCTCGGACCGCTGTCCAGAGCGTCAACAGAGTGGTGCACTGTGGGATAGCTCCCGGAGCTATTAGCGTCGATTTCCATCCACACCTAGCCTAATTCGATATGGCCATTTCGAATTTAGCGCTACTCCTCTCGTTGGGGAGGAGTACAGAAGTCTAATTTAAGAGAGCTCTATGTCGAACTAAATAGCTTCATGGTGTGGACGGGTGCAGGGTTAATTCGATGTAACGGCGCCAAATTCGACATAAAAGCCTAGTGTAGACCAGGCCTTAGAGAGCGCAGACAGAATTAACCAAGGGAGTGAGCTGACTCAGCCAGAGCAAAGCTTGGTCTGGTAGGAGGAGTGTGCTACAAGATAGGCCCCAATCGTTTTACAAAGGGTTATTACAGACTTCAATTGGAATGGCTTTCAATATGAAAACAGATTGTTTAACACATTGTAGTTACTTTCTTGATTACTTGGAAGTTCACCACAGTCACATGAACAGATTCTTCAAAAAAAGACTTATTTTAATATGCTATCCACATTGATCTTAGTTCTGTATGTGCTTTTTTAGAAAACTACAGTACTGTATTTATTTCATCTTAATGTAATGCTGATCACTGGAAAATATAAATAGTAGTAGAGCTCTTAGCCACTAACCTACTACCTTTCCAGGGTTGAGTAGCATTAGTACTCATAAGCGAGCTGTTAAGTCAGGAAAACACAGTAGCAATGGGAATTAGTAAGAGGAAGTGAAAATAAAGAGGGGTCTGCATTCCAGAAAGAGAGATCTTGAAGCAGAGAATGAGCTTCCAATAGAACAGCAAGGCAAGGAGCAGTGAGAGAGGTAACTAGCAGCACAAAACAAGAGACAGCATGATAAATATATCAAAGGGATAAATACCAGGGAGGGAGAGGAATTATTTC
>NW_020679782.1:0-1210 GCF_002925995.2 Terrapene triunguis | reverse complement strand
GACATCGAGGGCTCCTGAGTCACCACGGGCTGCGAACTGACCCCTGAAATCAACATTACAAACACACTCAGCACAAGGACTCTGGATCCTCACAGACAAACCTCCTCACCTGCAAGTTCCTTTAAAGTTCTTGTCACTGAATCAAACAATTCCCTCACCTGAGCAGTAAGTGAGCAGCGTGAGGAGCAGAGGGGCCCAGGCCATGGTGGGAATCCAGACGCGCTCGGCTTCCTGAGGTAAACGGGTCTGTGGCTGGGACCCTCCGATTCTCTCTTAAACCCCCAGCGCTGGAGAACGGCCCCTTCATGCAAATCTGCTCCCTATACATTGGCTGCAGGTTTTTAAAAAATCTTAATCCCTCAGTTTTAACAACAAAGACACTCACATTTCAAATTTAACTTCCAGTTTAGGCTTTATTTTAAAAAGATTTGTTATTTCAAAAAAAAGTATCTCCCTATAAATTTGTATATTTTCAATTATTATTTGAAGTTCAAATTGAAACAGGTTTTTGCTCTCATTAATTTAATATAATTTAATATATTTGCTCTTATTATTTGAATATTTAACACAACCGGATGGTGCTATCGCACAGACTGAGAAGTTCTCTCTACCTACTTCTGTACGGAGCTAGATCTAGGAAAATGCTTATTTTTAGTTATGGGGAATCACAGTTTTATAAGCTGTGCATGTAGCAGAGTAAATCTGGTCACTACTTTGTCTTTCTGACCACATAATTCCTTAGTTGCAGCTGCTGCCTACAGCCTATATGCATGGATCCAAACATAAATATTACACGGTGCCAAACACTCTGTAACATCTGTCACCAGGGCTTGAACAGGAGAACTGTCGAGCTAAAGCCGGAGCCTCTATATCTTGAGCAAAGGACTAAGGGGCAGATTTTTAAACATGCTGAGCAACATCTTTAGGCATCTAAATCCCTTTAGAAATCAGGTTCTAAGTCCTGTCCTTGGTATCTGCGCCATGTTCTGGACAGACGGGGAAGCGTGAGCCACACTGAATGGAGGGTGATGCTACAACACCTCCCTGTGGCCCCTTGTCCCTGGCTTTTCTAGCTACTCCCCTGTCCTCCTGGCCCCTCACAGTGACAGAGAAACAAACTTGGATCATTCCCGCAGAGTCGGCCTCACTGGGCCAAATCCAGCGGGGGGCGGAAGGGGGTGTCAGTTCCATGTGGGTACAGCTAGGGGTG
>NW_020679781.1:0-11819 GCF_002925995.2 Terrapene triunguis | reverse complement strand
CCCAAAACTGGACACAGTACTCCAGATGAGGCCTCGAATAGAGGGGAATGATCACGTCCCTCGATCTGCTGGCAATGCTCCTACTTATACAGCCTCAAATGCCATTAGCCTTCTTGGCAACCAGGGCACACTGTTGACTCATATCAAGTTTCTCGTCCACTGTAACCCCTAGGTTCTTTTCTGCAGAACTGCTGCCTAGCCACTCAGTCCCTAGTCTGTAGCAGTGCATGGGATTCTTCCGTCCTAAATGTAGGACTCCGCACTTGTCCTTGTTGAACCTCATCAGATTTCTTTTGGCCCAATCCTCTAATTTCTCTAGGTCCCTCTGTATCCTATCCCTACCCTCCAGCGTATCTACCACTCCTCCCAGTTTAGTGTCATCTGCAAACTTGCTGAGGGTCCAGTCCACGCCATCCTCCAGATCATTAATGAAGATATTGAACAAAAGCGGCGCTAGGACCGACCCTTGGGGCACTCCGCTTGAAACCGGCTGCCAACTAGACATGGAGCCATTGATCACTACCCATTGAGCCCGACGATCTAGCCAGCTTTCTATCCACCTTATAGTCCATTCATCCAGCCCATACTTCTTTAACTTGCCGGCAAGAATACTGTAGGAGACGGTATCAAAAGCTTTGCTAACGTCAAGGAATAACAAGACTACTGCTTTCCCCACATCCACAGAGCCTGTTTTCTCATCATAGAAGGCAGTTAGGTTAGTCAAGCATGACTTGCCCTCGGTGAATCCATGATGAGTTTTCCTGATCACTTTCCTCTCCTGTAAGTGCTTCAGAATTGATTCCTTGAGGATCTGCTGCATGATTTTTCCAGGTGAGGTGAGGCTGACTGGCCTGTAGTTCCCCAGATCCTCCTTCTTCCATTTTTTAAAGATGGGGACTACATTAGCCTTTTGGGACCTCCCCCGATCACCATGAGTTTTCAAAGATAATGGCCAATGGCTCTGCAATCACATCCTCCAACTCCTTTAGCACCCTCGGATGCAGCGCAACCGGCCCCATGGACTTGTGCTCGTCCAGCTTTTCTAAATAGTCCTGAACCACTTCTTTCTCCACAGAGGGCTGGTCACCTCCTCCTCATGCTGTGCTGGCCAGTGCAGTAGGCTGGGAGCTGACCTTGTTCATGAAGACAGAGGCAAAATAAGCATTGAGTACATTAGCTTTTTCCACATCCTCTGTCACTAGGTTGCCTCCCTTATTCAGTAAGGGGCCCACACTTTCCTTGAGCTTCTTCTTGTTGCTAACATACCTGAAGAAACCTTTCTTGTGACTCTTAACATCTCTTGCTAGCTGCAACTCCAAGTGTGATTTGGCCTTCCTGATTTCACTCTTGCATGCCTGAGCAATATTTTTATACTCCTCCCTGGTCATTTGTCCAATCTTCCACTTCTTGTAAGCTTCTTTTTTGTGTTTAAGATCAGCAAGGATTTCACTGTTAAGCCAAGCTGGTCACCTGCCATATTTACTATTCTTTCTACACATGGGATGGTTTGTTCCTGCAACCTCAATAAGGATTCTTTAAAATACAGCCAGCTCTTCTGGACTTCTTTCCCCCTCATGTTATTCTCCCAGGGGATCCTGCCCATCAGTTCCCTGAGGGAGTCAGTCTGCTTTTCTGAAGTCCAGGGTACGTATTCTGCTGCTCTCCTTTCTTCCTTGTGTCAGGATCCTGAACTCTACCATCTCATGGTCACTGCCTCCCAGGTTCCTCCAGCACTTGCACAAGGAAATTGCCCCCTACACTTTCCAAAAACTTCCTAGATTGTCTGTGCACCACTGTATTGCTCTCCCAGCAGATATCAGGGTGATTTAAGTCTCCCATGAGAACCAGGGCCTGGGATCTAGCAACTTCTGTTAGTTGCCAGAAGAAAGCCTCGTCTACCTCATCCCTCTGGTCTGGTGGTCTATAGCAGACTCCCACCAAGACATCACCCTTGTTGCTCCCACTTGTAAACTTAATCCAGAGACTCTCAGTTTTTTCTGCAGTTTCATACCGGAGCTCTGAACAATCATACTGCTCTCTTACATACAATGCAACTCCCCCACCTTTTCTGCCTTGCCTGTCCTTCCTGAACAGTTTATATCCATCCATGACAGTACTCCAGTCATGTGAGTTATCTCACCAAGTTTCTGTTATTCCAATCACATCATAATTCCTTGACTGTGCCAGGACTTCCAGGTCTCCCTGCTTATTTCCCAGGCTTCTTGGATTTGTGTATATGCACTTAAGATAACTCGCTGATTGTCCTGTTTTCTCAGTATGAGGCAGGAGTCCTCCCCTCTTGCGCTCTCCCGCTCATGCTTTCTCCCGGTATCCCACTTCCCCACTTACCTCAGAGCTTTCATCTCCTTCCCCCGGTGAACCTAGTTTAAAGCCCTCCTCACTAAGTTAGCCAGCCTGCTTGTGAAGATGCTCTTCCCTCTCTTCGATAGGTGGAGCCCATCTCTGCCTAGCACTTCTCCTTCTTGGAACATCATCCCATGGTCAAAGAATCCAAAGCCTTCTCTCCGACACCACCTGCGTAGTCATTCGTTGACTTTCATGATTCGACAGTCTCTACCAGGGCCTTTTCCTTCCACAGGGAGGATGGACGAGAACACCACTGGTGCCTCAATCTCCTTTATCCTTCTTCCCAGAGCCACATAGTCTGAAGTGATCCGCTCAAGGTCATTCTTGGCAGTATCATTGGTGCCCATATGGAGAAGCAGGAAGGGGTAGCAATCCAAGGGCTTGATGAGTCTCGGAAGTCTTTTCGTCATATCGTGAATCCTAGCTCCTGGCAAGCAGCACACTCAGGGCCGGCTCCAGGCACCAGCTTACCAAGCAGGTGCTTGGGGCGGTCACTTCGGAGAGGGGCGGCACGTCCAGCTGTTCGGCGGCAATTCGGCAGACGGTCCCTCACTCCTGTTCGGAGCGAAGGACCTCTCACCGAATTGCCAACTTTTGTTTTGTTTGGCTGCTTGGGGCAGCCAAAACCCTGGAGCCAGCCCTGAGCACACTTCTCGGTTTTCCCGGTCAGGACGGCAGATAGATGACCCAGTCCCCCTGAGGAAAGAGTCCCCGATCACCACCACCCGCCTCCTTCTCTTGGGAGCGGTGGTCGTAGAACCCCCATCCCTAGGACAGTGCATCTCATGCCTTCTAAAAAACAAACTAGGGAAATATAGCCTAGCCAGAGTTACTATAAGGTGCATAAGTCATTGGAAAACCATTCCCAGAGAGTAGCTATTAGTGGTTCACAGTCAAGCTGGAAGGGCATATCAAGTGGGGTCTGCAGGGATTGGTCCTGGTTCTGGGTCTGTTCAATATCTTCATAAATGAATTAAATAATGACATAGAGAGTACACTTATCAAGTTTGCAGATAATATCAAACTGGGAGGGGTTGTAAGTGCTTTGGAGGATTGGATTAACATTCAAAATGATCTGGGTAAACTGGAGAAATAGGCTGAAGTAAATGGAATGAAATTCATTAAGGACAACTGCAAAGTACTCCACTTAGGAAGGAACAATCAGCTGCACAGATACAAAATGACTGCCTAGGAAGGAGTATTGAGGAAAGGAAACTAGGGGGTATAGTGGATCACAAGCTAAATGTGAGGCAAAAGTAAAACACTGTTGCAAAAAAAAGCAACCATCATTCTGGGATTTATCAGCTGGAGTGTTGTACGCAAGACATGAGAAGTAATTCTTCCACTCTACTCCACGCTGATAAGGCCTCAACTGGAGTAATGTGTACATTTCAGGAAAGATGTGGACAAATTGGAGAAAGTCCAGAAAAGAGCAACACAAATGATTAAAGGTCTAGAAAACATGACCTATGAGGGAAGATTGAAAAAAATGGGTCTGCTTAATCTGGAGAAGAGAAGACTGAAGGGGGGACATGATAACAGTTTTCCAGTACATAAAAGGTTGCAACAAGGAGGAGGGAGAAAAACTGTTCTTTTTAACCTCTGAGGATAGGATAAGAAGGAGTTGACTTAAATTGCAGCAAGGGCAGTTTAGATTGGACATTAGGAAAAACTTCCTAACTATCAGGGTAATTAAACACTGGAATAAATTGCCTAGCGAGGTTGTGGAACCGCCAGCACTGGAGGTTTTTAAGAACAGGTTAGACAAACACCTGTCAGGAATTGTCTAGTTATTACATAGCCCTGTCTTGAGTCCAGGGGACTGGACTAGATGACCGATTGAGGTCCCTCCCAATCCGACACTTCTATGATTCAATTCACTTTGTATACCTTAATATATGATAGTGCACTAATCAGCCCTTTATTATTAATCGTTACACTGATTCTAGTCCATTTTACTGATTGATATTGTTCTTGGCACATACCCTGTTTCCCCGAAAATAAGACATCCCCCGAAAATAAGACCTCCCCGATAATAAGGCCACCCCGGAATATAAGGCCCCGAAGCTCCAGGAAAAATAAGACCTCCCCTGAAAATAAGACCTAGCGCATCTTTGGGAGCAAAAATTAATATAAGACACTGTCTTATTTTCGGGGAAACACGGTAGCAAATCCCAGCTGTTCCTAATGAATTCAGTGTAAGAGCTCATCCCTCTGTGTTTTTAGTATGACAGTGAGCATGGCACATGTCAGCAGCTCCCTCCCCACCTATGTTCAGCTAGATACAAAATAGATAGAAAAAAGTATGTAGCAACATGCTTTATATTGCTAATGCATTTTGGCCAGTCCTGTGTTGTACACTGTTTAAAGCATTTTAATTATCATTAATGCAAATAGTCTGTCCTTTCCTAATGTCTGATATATTACTGGCCAGTCATTCAGAGTTGTATTTGCATATGCTTGTATTTCATAGTATCTTTGCTATGGTTGTCTGCTAGTGGCTGCCTCAATAGCATCTGAAACATCTTTATAGCATGGATCATATCTTAATAGAGTGATTGTGTCACTTCCCCTCCCATTCACAGCTTTGCAGACCACTTCCTCTCTCACTGATGACTGAACCCAATCTCTGTGGCAATTACAGTAATTGCTTATATAGAAAAGTAACATTTGAACAGTATCAATGAATGTTTAACTTCTTTTAATTTGATTTAGCAGCTGGAAATGAGAGGCCTGACTGTGATTTAAACTTATGTTCCTTTACACTTCAGACAAGTGATACACTTTACACTACATTTTAATGTAAATGAAATGCCCATCCCACTCTTCATGTACCACCAGCAAGGGTTTCACAGACCACTTGTGGTGCACAAGCCACCATGGAACCCACTGGTTTATACTTTCTGCAGCAAGTTCTAAGTGGGGAAATTCTTGTCATCAGATCATATTTCACTATCATCATGGTCCAAATCATAAAAGTAAAGGACTGGGAATCACGAGAGTTGTATTCTCTTCTTGCTGTGTTATTAATTGCTGTGTGCATGGGCAGTTATTTGACCACCGTGTGCCTTGGTTCCCCATTTGTAAGACTGGGAATAATATTTAGTTACCTCACAAGAACTGTGAGGACTTATTTCATTAATGTTTGTAAAGTGTTTGGAGAGTCTCACATGGAGGGCACTATAGAAGTCCAAACATCAAAATCCTTGAGAGGAGAAAATGCTGTACAGGAACATCAAACAGGGTTCTTGTCTTTTATTAAGGTAGCAGTTGTTTATGATCAAAATCAGACAATAAATCTAATTTACAGAGTGAAAACATGAGATTTTGCCTCCTACTCCCCAAATCAGACTCATTCTCATCCTGTTCCTATCTGCACCCAACATTAGATGAAAAAGCCACTACAATAGAAAGTGATGTTGGTCACACCTCAGTGATCATGTAAGCACATACATATACTGATGAGTCTGGAAATCTCAAAGAAGTCTGACAACTCAGTTTTATGTTTAATAGCTTCTTAGGTGTCTCAATGACAACCCATTGGTTTCAGGGTATTTCACTATAACCATGATCTCAGTTCTGTCACTCAGCTCATTGTCTTTAGGGGCATTACATTTAATTCAGATCATGTCCATCTTCTTCATATAGCTGCATCAATCAGTTTTAACTGAATGTTATACATGCCTGTATTATGTTATAAATAATACAATAGTGATCTTAGGTCTACTACAAATGATTTAATGTAAGCTTTGTGTCTAGTCAATCTTTGGAGTCTCTAATCTTAATTTTCCTCCATTCTAAAAATAAAACCATGCATTGCTGATATGGTATAAGAACCTATTTAGAATAGAATGGTACAGTAGTTCAACAAAAGCTGGAACCCTACAGTAGCAGTGTGATCCCGGAAGCAAAGAGATTTAATTGTGGCATATATATTAGATATTCTTTACACTGTTTTAAAAACTAATGGCCCTCTGCATGGGATTAATTAATCAGATAATCCTGTTTCCTGTTGTAGTTAGAGTTTCCTGTTACCAAGTGTAAAAATGTTGACTCATTGCAGGCATGTCCCAAGGTGGCTGAGCATGGCATGGCAACTCCTTCCTCATCTAGTGCCATAGGCATAGTTTGACTTTTATGTTGGGGGGGGGAATGCTCCAGTCAGGCCAATGGGGCCATGCATGGGAGGGGGGGAATTCCATGCCTGCCCTAGGCTTGCAGTTTGGGGGGCAACACCCCCTGACCGCCTCCACACATGCTACACTTATGTCTAGTGGTCCTTGCCTGTAGTGGTCTCTCTTCTTCTGACTTGCCCCTCTGGCCAGGGGTTCCCAAACTTGGTTTGCAGTTTGTTCAGGATAAGCCCTGGCAGGCCGCAAGACGCTTTCTTTACCTCGCAGCTCCCAGTGGCCGTGGTTCGCCATTTACCAATGTCCAGGGGCTTACCCGGAACAAGCCACAAACCAAGTTTGGGACCCCTGCTTTAGTCCTATCCCTGCCAGGGGGACAGCAAGTCAAATGTCCTACAAAAAGTTCTTCAGCCCCAACTCTGGGTTTTGTTGTCCCCACACAGTTCTCTCAGAGTTTCCAGTTCTCCTTATCCCCTTCTCTGTGGTCTTATTCCACTTTCCATAGTGCCTGGTAGAGGAACCCAGGCCCTCCCATTACACTGGGTTCCAGAGACCCTATAACCAGCACCATCAGACTCCTTGCTGCTGCATTACTGGACTTCTTCCATAGCCTTTTTCACACCTTCTTTCCACAGCGTCTCTAAGTTCACCCTCTTCTTTCATGTCTAGGACTCACAGGACTTTCCCCTGGACTTCAATTGAATGAGGGTGTCTGATTTGTTCAAACTCTGTGCTCCAACTGGTAACTTTCATCAACATCCCCATGCACATGTATACAGCAAACCTGGCTCCTTTAGTATAACTGGGGAGTCCCCGGATTGGACTATTACAAATTTTACGAGTGCTGTTTAATAGACTATATAGGCAGATGCATCTTGGAGAGGTGATTCTTGTCACTTGTGGTGCAGATCTCTCTGCACACACTGTTTGCAGACACCAGTAAAAGTTGGTTCTGTCAGCCCAAAATCATTTATCATGTGCATGGCTGATATGTAGGGAATATTCACAAGTAGGCAAACAAACAAAAAAAAAACATTGCAAGGTATCAATATCAGGACTACTCCTGAACAGTGGCATTAAATTTAACACATAAATGGTAGAACTGGGTATGAAGGGGAAATCAAGGCACAGTTTTTCAAATAAACCTGGCCCCAGCAGCGCTAAGCTCCAGCTACCAGAGAGTGTAATGTGCATTCTCACTAACTAATTCTCACTCTTATAAGAAGTACTATAATCACATAAACCAGAATCTACACAACCCATTGAGAACTGGAGGATTAGAGTCCTTCATCCCATTAGAAAAAGTTGTACTTTGATTATCTCTGCACTTCCTTTTATGTCCCCCAGCTTTCTCACTTCCCTTCTTCCAGTCTATCCTGGTGCTCTCCATTCTTTTTCCCACTCTACCACAGCTCTACTTTGTTATTACTGCCCTCCAGCTAAGCCTGACCTGACCCCCTGAAGTCAGTCTCCTGGGTCAAACAGAAGATATTTGTCCGAACATCTAGATGAAAAAGGGGAGCTTGTGCTGCAGTTGAGAGGTAACTGACAGGTGCAAGAGGCCACCAAGCAACCCAGAGAGACTCTACCATGGTCTGAGCAGAGCAGCATCTCAACCTCCTTCAGTTTTGCCACAGCACCTAGAAGTTACTTGGCACTGGCTGCCAAAAACAGGAATAATCCCAGCCAAACAGGGATTGTTGGAAGTTATATTAATCCCAAATATCAACTACATTTGAATTTTAAAGAGACGTTTTCTAATTATTCTAAGATCTTCAACCTTGAAATATATTTTGCCCAGGATATTTATTAGCTAACAGAAGGCACATTAAAATTGCTCTCTAAGGGCTTGTCTACACTTACCGGAGGGTCCGGCGGCAGGCAATCGGTTTTCTGGGCTCGACTTATCGCGTCTAGTGAAAACGCGATAAAATCGATCCCTGATCGCTCTGCCGTCGACTCCGGAAATCCCCTGCGGCAAGAGGCGGCAGTGGAGTCGACGGCAGCGCGGCAGCGGTCGACTTTCCCCCGTCCTCACAGCCAGGTAAGTCGACCTAAAATACGCAACTTCAGCTACGGTATTCACGTAGCTGAAGTTGCGTATTTTAGGTCGGACCCCCGCTGTAGTGTAGACCTAGCCTAAGTAAGCTCTTTTATGAGATAGGATTTATTATAAAGGAACATGCTAAATAGGCCTAAATATTACCCAAGAAACATTGCCTAAAAAGAATCCTAATGTAAAATTGACCTTGTCTCTACTTGGGTTTGTCTCTAAAGGACTAAAGCGAAACACAAAATCCTAACACCCTTGGGGAAGCTTGGATTAGAATCTAATTCCACATCCAAACTTCACGTCTTGCTCCTCCAGAAGATCCTCTTCATCCCCATCTTACCCCACTCCAGCTTTCTGTGGGGATTCCACATGGCTCTGCCTTGGGCTTCTCCCTCTACACTTGATATCTGGGTAATCTCATCTGCAAACACAAATTCAACTGCCATCTCTATGTGGACAGCTCTAGCTATCTACTCTTCTGTCCAAACTGAAATGCCAGCCCTGTCTCTCACCTGTCTCTCCGATATCTCCTCATTCATCAATTCAAGCTTGATATGGCTAAAACAGAGTTCTTAATCTCCCCCAGCCCTCCATGCCACCTACATTCTTGACTACTATTGTAGCCTGATTGATTATTGAAATTATAAATTTACTGGGGTGCAAACAGGTTCTTTCATAGGCTGCAATTTATAGTTAATAAAGATGAAATTGGTGAAACATAAACTTTGAACTTTAGTTAATACAGATAAATAACAAATTATAAAAAAATATATAAAGTATAAAGGAGACAAGTACAGTAATTCAGGCTGTTGCAGAAAGCCCACATTCTGCACAATACACTGAAATGGGGGGGGGGGAGGTTGGTTTGTGCAGTGGAATTGTGTAGTTTATCCTAAGTTAATATTTTAGCAGTATTCTTTTTTTTTTCTTTAGGTATGCAATGGCCTTATAAGTTTTTTGCAGTGTTGTTGTAGCTGTCTGGTCTCAGGATAGAGAGACAAAGTAGATGACGTAATATCTTTGATTGGACCAACTTCTATTGGTGAAAACGACAAGTTTTTGAGCTACACAGAGCTCCTTTTCACCAACAGAAGCTGATCCAATCAAAGTTATTACTTCACCCATACTTGATTCTCTTATAAATTTGTCATTCTGGTATTTTTTTAGGGTTCACCTGTTCAAATGGTTCACCCCTCAAGTATGCCACTTTTATTTTAAACTAGTGTTTTAGCCTTTTGCTGTACCAAACCCCTTTACATTTGCAAAGTAAAAGTCATTGTAAACAGACCCTTTGTATGTCCTAAACAATAAACCGAATTTATTATCCAAAAAGCAAGTTCTGGGGGTTGGGGGCATGATGTAAATGGGCTCTCACGCATTTCTTAGCCAGACTATTATTCCTGTCCAATTTCTTCAATTAAGGGACAATAAAAAAGACCTAGTACCTACTTTAAAGCTTTATACAAGCAGGAAAAATTGTAAAGACAATTCGGACATCAAATTCTTAGTGTATCAGGTTCCATTTGAAAAACTTCAGGGAACCTATTAATCCCTCCAATATTAATTTTTAGGACCACTCAACCTCTTTTTCAAAATGGTGAAAAGGTTTTCCTTTAAAGGTTATCTCAGCTTTTACTACTGCCAAGGCTCTGGTGGAACAGATGTTTTCTCACAGGTGTTCTTTCATCAAAAATAAAATCAGAAAAAGAGACCCACTTCACTTGGTCAATTATTTCAAAATTGTTTGTAAATACTGTTAAAAATTCAACACTTCCCTTGTTACACACAGGTTCTGGGGATAATGAAAAGGACTAATAAACTTAAAAGCTGGCAAATGTCAATGGTAAATTGGGATGTTTTAATTCCCATAATTTTAATGGCTTTAACATTAACTTCTGCTTCCTCAGCAGGCCAATCACCTTTGATGACTGAAAGAACAAAACAATTATCTAAACTCCTAATATGACAGACCAGTAACTCTCAAATAAGGAATTTAACATGAATACACACCTGCAGTCCTTGCACAATCATTTACATAAGGTGCACTGATATACAGCTGTTAGAATTGGAAAAATCTAGACAAAAGGCAAAAGGCCTAATTTAACAAAGGGAAAATAGGCGGGGGGAAGCTAACTGTAAGATTTGTAATCAGGTAATGCTCTCTTAATATAATGTAGCAGAGCATGATTGGTCCCACAGGTGATTAAACCATATGGCAGAAATGTATATAAAATTGAAGTCACTGGTAACAAACAAGATATAAATACATTTTATCATGTTAATTATAGTTGTATCAGGAAAAGATCTGTCCTCAAAGGTGTCAACCAATCTTGTAAAGGCCAAAAATGAATCCCAAACCAGGGTTAGGGTGCTGCTCCTCAGTATCAGTCTCAATAGTGTGATCACCTGGCTGAAACTTTTCCTTCGGGCCTGGAGCTAAGCAAGAATTTACATTCTCCATATATAAAACAAGAAGCCCTTGTTGGAAGCAGCAAGCAAGATGTAACTATTGGGACTAATATTTAATTTCACAGCAGTTAAACACCATTTATGCAACCTGATGCAGTGGTGACATCAGCAGATGGAAATATACCCGATCTAAAGGAACTTTTCTAACTAAAGTATGGAACAAAGGGACTCTCTCTGCTTGAATTAATGAGACTGTACTGGTAACACACAGTATGTCTGTGCATGTTGCTTTTTACTGAATGGGCATTCATATGGCGAAACGGAACAGGCTGTTATGTTATATGTGGTGGTACAAGGTGTCACTGTTCAGGGTAAAGATAAAAAGCCCATAGAAAATTCTGAAAGCATAATCAAACTAAAGGATAAAAAATGGCCCCACCTTGTTATCAAGTCTGGGAAGTGGTCTCAGAGCTATATTAATACCAGGTATTCTAATTAATAATGTGCCATTTATTTATGCCTCAGTTATTTCATATTTTTCACATCAAAATATAATAAAATGTATTGTGTTTTGTGTATTGTGTTCAAGATAACAGTCTTCTACTCCATCAGTCTTGTGGATAAAAGTTTACCCTATCAGTCACAAGTTGGAAAAATGGCTAGCATAAAGGTAGGAATTATTTGTTCAGTTTGTGATGAATGTGTTAGACACAGTCACTGCAACTCTAAAGTATTTAAACTTTTTAATATTCTTAGGGTATGTCTACACTACGAGAGTAGTTCGATTTTAGTTAAATCGAATATGTGCAATCAATATTAGAAAGTCGAACGTGTGTGTCTACACTAAGGACAGTAATTCG
>NW_020679780.1:0-10760 GCF_002925995.2 Terrapene triunguis | reverse complement strand
ACCTAGGGAGGTGGTGGAGTCTCCTTCCTTGGAGGTTTTTAAGGCCCGGCTTGACAAAGCCCTGGCTGGGATGATTTAGTTGGGAATTGGTCCTGCTTTGAGCAGGGGGTTGGACTAGATGACCTCCTGAGGTCCCTTCCAACCCTGATATTCTATGATTCTATGGTCCTCAGGCCAACAAGTTTGCCCACCCCTGCTCTGAGTGGTCTCAGTGCCACCAGATGGGACAGAACACCACACCCAGGAGATGTGTGGGTTACACAAGCAGACTGTCACTGCTGGACATAAGGTCCCTGGAGTAGTAGGCAGGCCTGGTTCCCTATCAGCTGCTGAGCAAGTGGCACAGGACCTGGCCTGGGAGTGGAAGGCTCTCTGGAGCAGCATGCAGAAAGCGGATCCATTTGGACTTGGATACCCTGGGAGGGGACAACTCCAGAGTGAGCTGGCTGGAGCGCTGAGTCGCAAAGAGGGAGCACTGTGAGTCACGGATAGCAAGCTGGGACATGGCGTGAGAAACCATCCGGAGCGGGGCGTCAGACCTGAATGGAGCTAATCCCTAGATGTGGTCACAAGAAGGCGCCCCAATGGTGACTGCACCCGATTACGCTAGTCAATGGCTCCCTTTGCAATAGCATTATAACAGTTTACCGCAGGACTCACTACAAAACAATCACGGGTTTGTTGCTACACAATATTGTTAATAGACTTCAAAATACACATGTGCCAGGTGTCCACACACATACCCAAATCTTCCCCTCAGTGCATACCATACAATCCATCACAACAAACAGATCCACCTTTCCAATGGTAGTCCTGAAACTGTTCTGCTCCACCGAGACATCACACAAGGAGAAAAGGTGTAGTGCTTGACCTGTCCCAGGGAGCAGGTTCCTTACCAAATCTTTGCTGCATGTTTCATAAACAAGCTACGACAGCAACAGAGTGCATCTCCATTCAGAACAGAGCAGGGGTTCCAGTGGTGGTGAGTTATATGGGCCCGTGGTACCCATGCTCCACCAATATTTAGGAACATGGGCCTGGGCTTACCGCACTTTGGGGGCCCTGCGCTTGAAGGGGGTGCGGGGTCCAGGGTGGCCTGGGGGAGTTAGCAGGGGGCCTGGCAGCAGCAAGCAACCCGGCCTCAGCCCGCCTCTGCTCCGCTCCCATTCCACTCCTTCCCCCAAGCCCCGGCCCTTGCCCCGCCTCTTTCCAGCTTCCGCCCCCTCCCCTGAGCCATGCCGGGAACCGGTGGGGCAGAGCGGAGCGGGGTGGGCTGGACCCAGGTCACTCACTGCTGCCGGCGCCAGGCCCCCTGCTAACCCCCAAGGCTGCCCTGGACCCCGTGTCCCCCTGAAGCTCTGCTTGGACCTGTTCTAAGCACCACCAAAAATTATACAAACCTGGCGTCCATGGTGGTGAGGGATTCTATAGAACAAGCTGGATTCCTTAGTGCTTGGGTCCCAGAGTGCAGAGGGAATGTTAACCCTCCAGTATCAGGGTTTAAGGGATTTGGATGAGGACTCCATGGGGAATGGATCATCCCACAGCTGCCTAGTGCTGGGTTCTCACACTACCCTCTGCAGCACATGCTGGGGGCCCTGCTGGAGACAGAATCTGGGGCTGGACAGCCCCAGGTCTGATCCAGTCTGGCAGTGCCTCTCTCCTTATGTTGCTAACCACTGGCTCTTTGGGGGGGGGGAGTAGCATTTTTGTCTCTGGGCGTTAGCTGGACTCATAACACATTTTCCATCCTAACCCTTTCTGGACCCTGGTTTGTTGGGGCTTGTGACGAAGTGGGACTGTTTCCTCTGAATACTGTGTGGGTGCCTCAGTTTCCCCTATGCATTTCTTAAGTCTCTAGGTGGTGGATAAAGGCCAGTGTGCATAAATCACCGACACTCTGTCTCCTGGCAACAAATGGCCAGGGCGCTTCCCCCCTGCAAGGGGATAGCTAAAGGTGAACAAAGAGATCAGGTGACCTCCTATCCCAGGAAAGAGACAAAGGCCAGAAAGGAGGAGCTGGAGGGGGTTTTCAGTTTGGGAGCTGGCTGGGGACAGGGAGTGAGTGCAGAAAGGGTTGTCTGGCTCGCTGGGCCCCAGAATGGACTCAGCTGAGGGGTCCCATTCTCTGTACCTACAAGCTCTGTTTTAGACCGTGTTCCTGTCATCTAATAAACCTCTGTTTTACTGGCTGTCTAAGAGTCACGTCTGACTGCGAAGTGGGGGTGCAGGACCCTCTGGCTTCCCCAGGACCCTGCCTGGGTGGACTCGCTGTGGGAAGCGCACGGAGGGGCATATGCTGAATGCTCCAAGGTCAGACCCAGGCCGTGTGAGCTTCTTGCCCTGAAGACAGTCTGCTCCAAGGGAGAGGAGGCTCCCCAAAGTCCTGACTGGCTTTGTGGGGAGCAGTTCCAAAGCATCGCCCGGGGACTCCATGACAGGACTGTCTTGCACTGCTGTGGACTGTCTCTTGTTAAATGCCCACTGTGTCCACCTCAGGAATGGCTGCCCCTGTTGAGGAGCAAGGTGAGGGATAGCTTTGGGTGGCCAGGCTTGGTTCCAACTGTTCTGACTCGGGATTCCCAGCTGCTCCCCTCTCAGCTCCAGGCTGGGCAGGGGGCCGCAAACCACAGCCGCCTGTGACTTGCCTTGAGCTGCTGGCCCATGACACTAACCTAGGGTTACCATATTTCAACAATCAAAAAAGAGGACGGGAGGAGCCCCGCCCTAGCCCCGCCCCCATCCTGCCCTAGCCCCGCCCCTGCCCCTTCCACTCCCTCCCACTTCCCGCCCTCCTCAGAACCCCCAACCCTCCCCCCCACTCCTTCTCCCCTGACTGCCCCCTCCTGGGACCCCTGCCCCTAACTGCCCCCCAGGACTCCACCCCCTACCTAAGCCTCCCTGCTCCTTGTCCCCTGACTGCCCCCTCCTGGGACCCCTGCTCCTAACTGCCCTCCAGAACCCCACCCCCTACCTAAGCCTCCCTGTTCCTTGTCCCCTAACTGCCCCCTCCTAAGACCCCCCCACCCTAACTGCCCCCCAGGACCCTACCCCCTACCTGTACCCTGACTGCCCAAAACCTTACACCCCCCAACCCCCAGACAGCCCCCCCCCCGAACTCCCGACCCATCCAACCCTGCTCCCTGTCTCTTGACTGCCCCCTCCAGAACCTCCCTGCCCCTTCTCCGGCCCCCTTACCGGGCTGCTCAGAACAGAGGGCTGCAGGGCAGCAGGGGAGGGGGGAGCAGGGGGAGGAGCTCCAGACTGCCGGAGGCCGATGTGAACGGCCGGCCGGCGACCTGTGAATGCAGGGAGGGGGAGGGAGAGAGCGAGAGGAGGGGAGTGATTTCAAGCTGCAGGGAAGAGGAGGGGGAAGTGGAGGAGGGGCTCTGGCTCTCGGAGCCCCATGCAAGTGGCACGATCCGGCTGGCTGCCCTGTCAGCCACGCGCTCTCTGCATTGGGGGGAAATCCGGACATTTAGGAATTCCCCCTGGACGCTATTTTTAACTCAAAAAAGCCGGACATGTCCGGCAGAATCCGGACGAATGGTAACCCTACACTAACCACACCTGCTTCTAGTCATGTGACACTGTCCATACAGACCTGCTGCTAAAGGCCCTGCCACAGCAAGTGTGGAAGGTGTGGAGGTAATACCTGTCCCACCTTCCCAGGAGCTTCTGTGAGCTGCCTGGGCCATGCAGACAGCTCCGTAGCAGTGCTGGCTCTCTGGCTGTGGCTATCCTCTCACCAAGGGCAGCTGGCTTTCAGAGCCCAGTGGTGTGAGCTCCAGAACCTGTGCAACTCCCCAGGAGAACAGGAGGGACCGGGACACCAGAGAGCATGACTGTGGGCTGTAATATTACCAGGCATGGTGGATGCCCTGGGAGGCTGGCTCCTTTATCAGGAACAGGCCTTGTTCACCTGCGACTAATTAGCTGTCTCCCAATGAGGGAGTCCCTGGCTGTTCTCTAGAGCCAGGCAGTAGCTGGGAAGGGAGAGGAGCTGGAGGCAGCCTGGGGAGCTGAGGGAGTTCAGGTGCTCATGGGAGAGGGAAGGCTCAAGGGACCGACCCTGGAGTCAGCTGTTGTGTCCAAGGCCAGGATTCCGGGGAAGAGCCCAGAGTGGGCTAGGGGGATAAGCCAGGAGGGTGCATCCTGAGTGCAGGTATTTTGAGTTAGCTCCAGGGTCGGTGGCTACCATCTGCTTGGCTTCTTCATCTGGGGCCGTTGAGTCCTATGAAGGCCTGTGGGGCAGCCTCGGGCGCTCCACTCTGCAGAATGAGGAGGGTGGACACAGAGGCTGGGCTGGCGGACGAGGACAGGGAAGGGAGACTATGACACTGGACTCTAAGGCGGGGGCAGGGGAGCTGGAAGCCTGCATATGAATACATGAGCCTGCAGCAAGGGTGGTTTGGCCTACACAGCCACTGGTGGGGTGATCTGAGGGACTTCCGAGGGGGTGAACCGAGGTTGGCTGCCGGTGGGGTGTGTTCCTCGCACTAGGCAGTGCCCCAGGCAGGCAGGCACCATGCAGACAGACAGGTAGTTCCTGGGATGTCTCTGAGTTCCATCCTAGTCCTGTCTGGTATGTGATCACATGGTTCTGGGCAACTGTCAGTTGGGAAAATCCCAGAATGGAGCAGTGGGGGACGGGGTCAGGATAACAGGGCATCTGCAGAGCTGGGTCTGGGGAGCTCAAGGCTGGGATAGCAGGGGTTGCAGGTCAGGATTAAGGAGTGTCAACAAAATTGGTGGAGGGGGCAAATGGCCAAACTGTGCCTGACCCACCCCTGCCTGGCACCATCACTTCCAGCAATGCAGGAAGTTCTCATCCTGGGTCGTGATGTTTTACTGCCACTGTGCCCAGGTGTAGATGACAACCCAGGGTGCTGGCCAGGCTTAGCCAGGCTCTTAGCCCTTCCCTTGACAAGAGCTGACCCCACCTGCACACATCCAGCAGTGAGGTGGCTGTGCTGGATTTGCGTGCGGTAACAGCCCCAACTGACTGCTCACCTTTTGGGTGACACAGCAGTGGCCCATGTCCTCAGGCCAGCGCTGGCCAGCCGGCACGCACGTGGTGAGTTGCACACCATGCTCTCTCGTGGCCAAGCCTCCACTGTCTGCAGTGCATGCTGGGAAATCACGGCCCCATGCTGGTGGGTTTCCCTAGCTTGCACTGAGCAATCCCCAGTCGTTCTGTGACCCTGAGTTTCGCTTGGAGCCAGAGCTGCTGGGGTGTCATGTCCCCGTTTGCACAGCCCATTTGTAATTGCTAAAGTCCAGTAGATGGATCTCCTCCTGCCCCTAGACATATATGGGCCGTGCTACTCAGGACGGGTGCTCCAGGCAGGGCAGCTTAGGGAGCCTGTCCTATGCTGCCTGTGTTGTCCCTGCCCTGGGGTGAGTGGAGACCTCCAGTCCCCAGAGCTGTCAGGCCAGGCCTGACTGCCCTGAATTGTCAGTCCCTGAGATCCTGCCCTGCACTCCCAAGCATCTCCACGACCAGCGGGGCTCTGGGCACGCGACCGGCTCCCGCAGCAGAAGGACTCAGAGCCAGTGATCGGAGCCAGTCCAAAGGTCCCAGCCCTGTGCTGTGGGAGGCCAGATAATGAAAGTAAATAACGAGAGCTGGCAAAGCTGCAGCCGCAGTTCCCCTCTGCCCCATGTGCCCCTGCTCTGTGCTGCTGGTCACCCACAATTGATGACCCGCCGGTGACTGACACATTACATCCCCTCTGCTGGGGAGAGCTAACAGGACTGAGTAACCCCTGTCCCAACAGTCTGATGAGCCAGGCCCCAGGGCCACACCTGAAATATGCCAAAGCAGCTGAAAGCCACAGCATGGGTGGGAAAATACTGACAGTCCAGCTAGTCCCATGAACATCCCCCTCCCCCCTTCCTTGGCTGTCCAGTCCCCTGCCTCATTAGTGACAGCACACGGAGCACTGCCTCATGGGGATTGGGGGAGAGGCTGTTCTGAGTCTAATTAGACCCGAGCAGGAGGGGAAAGTGAGGCACAGGGGGGATGGGACTTGTCCAAGGGTGGCCAGCAGGCAGCGGGCAGGGCTGGGCCTAGAGCCGGGGGGTGTCCTAGGGTCCACCACAGCCCCTAGCAGCTGGGCCAGGCTGCCCCTCTCAGTGGTAGCTACCCCATTGCTGGGTCCTTCATAACGAGGCTGCGCAAAGCTTTCAGGACCCTTCCCCCACCACTAAGGACAGCGGGAAGCTCGGATCCTGCTGCTCGTGGGTGGGATACTCAGGACTAGACTGGAGGGACACAGCTCCAGGGGGCTGCAGAGCGCTCACCCATCCCTAATCACTGTGATCTAGACAAGGCAATTCACTGCAGATAACTATCCCACCTGACTCCAAGGAACAGCCTCTCCCAATCTCCTTAGGAGCAGTGCCAGTCAGTGCAGCTGCCTGGGCTCTCAGATGAGGATAAAGGTCGCCTGCCAGTCTGGGACTGCTGCTTGTTCCAGAGTCAGCCTTCAAGCGTCTCCCATTCCCAGCCCAGGGAGTCCCCATTGGCCTCTCCCTGCATCCTGAAGCATCCCCTGCCATCAAAACGGAGCCCAGCGCCCCGGGGTGCTGCGGCGTGTGGAGCGTGCTTGCCTGCTCACTGACAAGGGTTACTGGGACCCTCCGTTCCCCACACCCACACTGAGCACACGGGCCCGCTCAGGAGCACTCCTCTGGTTTGCACTGTCCCCAGCTCCCTGAGAGATGCCCTCCTTCCACCAGCATGGCCCCTGGGAAACGACTGAGGCTGTGGAAAAACAAGGGGAGAGGCATATCCGCAGGAGATGGGCCTTCCCCAGTGGCCGGACCCTGGGCCTGGAGTGCCCCGCTAAAGGCAGAACCCGTCTCTCTGGCGTGGCTCTCCCTGCTGCCCCCAAACACATACCGATAGCGCCACCACCTCCACACAGCCCCGGGCATGCAGGGCCGGGGGCAGGGGCAGGGAGCGAGCAGGGTGCATGCTTGTTGTGGAAGCCACTCAGACACCATGTGCTGGGCAGCTTCATCAGAACCTGGGCAGATAGAGCAGGCTGGGCGTGTCCCCCTGGTGCACGGGTTTCACTCCTTGTGTGGCAGTCGGTCTGCACTGAAATGTGGCCCTGAGCTTCACCCAACCCTAGCCACACCTACATAAACAAACACAGTTGGCAGGAATGCAGATAATGCGTTAGCTGGACACCAAGACAGCCTTCCCAGGCCCATTACACAGAGCCAGGTCGGCCACATCATGGGACTGTGTCGCCTGATCTCACAGCAGGGCAAGGAGCTCCCGTCAGTGCACCAGCTTGGCATGGGGATTTGGTGGAAGCTCTCCAAGGTCTGCTGAGCATGTCTACCTGAGTGTGTCTGTCACTATAGGCTGCAAAGGATCATGGGATAATTAAATACTAGAGGTGAAAAACAATACGTGGAAATTAGCGTGGGAAACCCTCATAGATGCTGTCTCCACAGTGCTATGCCCATGTGTAGGCCCCACTGCTAGCATGTCTGGCTCCACCCAAGTCATGATGCAGTCAGAGCTTTCTCAGGGGCTGGTCTGAGACTGTGGAACGAACTTCCCCAGGAGCTACTGGCCATCACACGCCTCCCCAACTTCCACGTGCAGGCATATCTTTACCGTGCCTCCTCTAATATAGACATGGGAATATAGGGGCTACAGAAAAGCCCAAACAAAGCACTTCTCCCTGGGGAGAGGCTAAGAGAACAAGTCCATGGCCAATGCTAGTCACAACAAGATGCTTGGCTGCAGCAGGGATCAGCGCGGTACAAAAACCTCTGCAGAACAAACTCTCCCTCAGATGATGCCGTGGCTGCGTCGGAGGGGTGAGTCAGGCACCACTTCAGAGCAGGGGTCTCTAGTGCCATCGCAACACTGATAATAAATAGTACCGACAAATGGCAAGAGCAAACATGTGCTGCCCCATCTGGGAAACACCTCCTCCAGGCCAGGGGAATTTTCCAATCCCCAGGTGAAATTCGATGGGCATTTCCATCCAAAATTCAGACAGGCACTAGGCAGCTGCCCAAAGGGGCCATTTCCCAGGGGCCTGTGTACAGCAGCATCTAATAGAAGGTTCTTCTTAATGTCAAGGCTGTAATGTCCAGGCCAAATTCCTCCCTGGCATAATTGCGCCAGTGCCCCTTGCACCTTGAGTTGTATGTTGGGTTTCCATAGTTTGCAGAATCATCTTCGTTTATTGACCTTCAGCTGCGAAGAGCACATCAAATCCTGGAAGGTACATGGGGGGGAGGTGTAATATGCCTTCCTCATGGCTCAGTCTTCTCACAAAGTCATAAAGAGTCCCAAGGCCGGCTGGAGCTGCTTATGTTTGCATAAGGGAAGTTTCCTTCTGATTTGTCTTGAATCTTGATTGCTGGTTAGGTAACATGCTCTCTGTTAATTATCGATAGCTTCTCGGGAAGGCTGCAGTTCATGTTTGGTATCGCGAGGAATGGGGCGTGAATTCTGGGAACTGAGCTTGGGAAATTGTTACGGGCAGCGTTTGGAGGAGCTGGCTGTGATGTCAGCCCATCACTCCAAAGAAGAGGGGAGGGCAGGGCTGTGAGCCCCAGAACATACATAAGGCAAAGCCGGGGATGGAGGGTCTTGGGAGTAAGGCACTGTGACGAACTGGGACTGTTCTTAAAGTGGTCTGTGAATGCTGACAGGGGAGTGTGGCTAGGATAGTCTGCATCGGGGGATGGGAGACTGACCGACGGAGAATACCTGAGCATGTAACATGAGAACCCAGGAAGGAGTGAGAGGCGAGGTAACACCTTTGCCCGGGAAACTGAACAAAGGCCGTGGGAGGGGTCGCTGAAGAGAGGAGTTTCAGGAGCTGGCTAGTGACCAGGGCTGGGAGGCAGACGGGGCTCTGACCTCCCAGGGGGGCTAGGGTGCCCGGGGACCCCAAGATGGACCTAACTGAGGGGGTCCTGTTGTCTACGCCTGCAAGACCTGTCTTGGACTGTATTCCTGTCGTCTAAATAAACCTTCTGCTTTACTGGATGGCTGAGAGTCATGGTGAATCGCAGGAAGCCGGGGGTGCAGGGCCCTGAGTCCCCCCCTACTCCATGACAGGCACCAGACTGGATCTGGGTCCATTGCCCAGCTCAGGAGGCTGTTAGAACAGCTCTAACATGTGCCTGTGCTGCACAGCTGGGACTTTGTAGCACCCCTACCACAGGACATGTGTGACTCCCCTGAGGGCTCTTGGGAGTGGAGAGACAAAGATGTGAACAATTCCTGGGGCAACCTGCCACATCACCCAGGCAGCCAGCTCCCAGCAGTTCAGCACAGGAACACAAGAATTGCCAGGCTGGATCAGAACCAAGGTCCATCCAGTCCAGTTCCCCGTCTCTGCCAGGGCCCAGCACCAAATGCTTCAGAGAAAGGTATAAGAACCCTGTTTTAGCAAGTGTGGGTCATCTGCCCCTTCCCTCCCCGATCTCACCCAGGTCTCTAATAGTCTGAGACTGGATTAAACCCTGAAACATAAGAGTCATTCTCCCCTTCCGACATTTCTGTTGTCATCAATGTGGGTATTTCTGGCTGTTCTTGTCCATAGAAATGGCCAATCCTCTTTTGAATCTTGTATGTTTTTTACCTCAGCAATGTCCTGTGGCAGTGAGTTCCACAGTTTAATCACACAGTGTGGAAATGTACTTCCTCTGCTCAGCTGTGTATTTCCCCCCTTGTAATTTAATTGAATGTCTCCTTGTTCTAGTGTTGGGAGCTGGGGAGAACCGATGCTTCCCACCTCCCTTCTCTAGTCCAGTCATTATTTATATACTTTCATCATGTCTCCTCTTATCCATCTCCTCTCTAAGGTAACAACCGCAGTCTGTTCAATCTCTCATCATACGAGAGTTTTTCCAGGCCCTTAATCATCACCCTTCTCTGACCCCCATCCAGTTCTGCACTATGCTGCTTAAGATTGGGTGACCCGTCCCTGCACCACTGATTCATATAAAACATTATGATATTTCCTGTATTATTCTCCAACCCATTCCTCATGCATCCTAACATCTTGTTTGCCTTTTTCCTGCAGCTGGGCATAGAGCAGAGGTCTCCATTGAGCTGTTTACAGTGATGCCCGGCCAGGTCCCTTTCTTGAGTCAATACAGTTAATTTAGAACCCTGATGGGTGAGCAGTTTATTTTTTCCCCTCCAATGTGCATTGCTTTGCATTTGTCAACACTGAACTTCTTCTGCCAGCATGTTGCACATTCCCCAGGCATGTTTGGGTCTCTCTGAAGTTCTTCACAGCCCTCTCCAGTTCTGAGTAACCTAAATCACTTTGTGTCATCTGCAAATTTTGCTGCTTCACTTCTCCCCACCTTTCCAGTTCATTAATAAATATATAAAACACATGGGAGATCATATGGAACCTTGAGGCAAACCATTTAATTGTGCTCTCTGCTTTCTGTCTCCTAGTCAGGTTTTGATTTATAACAAAATACTTTGCCTCTCACCCCATGACAACTTAGCTTCTTTAGTAGCCTTTTGTGCCAGAACTTGAGCCTAAATAAATTACATCGCCTGGTTCTCTTTTATCCACACTTTACTGACACATAGAATCATAGAATATCAGGGTTGGAAGGGACCTCGGGAGGTCATCTAGTCCAACCCCCTGCTCAAAGCAGGACCAATCCCCAACTAAATCATCCCAGCCAGGGCTTTGTCAAGCTGGGCCTTAAAAACCTCCAAGGAAGGAGACTCCACCACCTCCCTAGGT
>NW_020679779.1:0-4556 GCF_002925995.2 Terrapene triunguis | reverse complement strand
CCCTATCCCTTCCCCCTGCCCCACTGCCTCTTCCCTTCCACCCCCCCATCCCCATAAGAGGCAGTCACCCAGATGCCGGGGAGGGGGACCAAGCGCACTGCATGGACATGGCTACTGTCTCCGAGAGGCAGGCGTCTCTGCCTGGGCAGGGAGGGCAAGCGGGGGGGCACCTCACCCCGCAGCAGCCCAGGAGACATCCCCCACCATGCCTGTCCCAGTCCAGCTGCCCAGCGGGGGCTGATACTCTCAGTCTCCCTGTGCTGCAGGGGTCCCCGGGATGTTTTTGGAGACACCTCTGACTGAGCCCCTGCCAGATGCAGAGAGCTGGGCTGCAGCCGGTGCCCCCCACCCCCATGCAGACGGCCACCCCTCCAGCAGCCAGGTACAGGTGTAACAGCACGAAACGCAACCCTCCCGTTTTGCAACTGGGTGTGGTTTCTGCCATGCAACGTGACAGTTTGTGAAACAGTTTGTTAACTTAAAAAGAACAGGAGTACTTGTGGCACCTTAGAGACTAACAAATTTATTAGAGCATAAGCTTTCGTGGGCTACAACCCACTTCTTCGGATGCATATAGAGTGAAACATTGAGGAGATATATATACACACATACAGAGAGCATGAACAGGTGGGAGTTGTCTTACCAACTCTGAGAGGCCAATTAAGTAAGAGAAAAAAAAACTTTTGAAGTGATAATCAAGATAGCCCAGTACAGACAGTTTGATAAGAAGCAAGTGTGAGAGTACTTACAAGGGGAGATAGATTCAATGTTTGTAATGGCTCAGCCATTCCCAATCCCTGTTTAACCCTGAGTTGATTGTGTCTAGTTTGCATATCAATTCCAGCTCAGCAGTCTCTCGTTGGAGTCTGTTTTTGAAGTTTTTCTGTTTTAAGATAGCCACCCGCAGGTCTGTCATAGAATGGCCAGACAGGTTAAAGTGTTCTCCCACTGGTTTTTGAGTATTATGATTCCTGATGTCAGATTTGTGTCCATTAATTCTTTTGCGTAGAGACTGTCCGGTTTGGCCAATGTACATGGCAGAGGGGCATTGCTGGCACATGATGGCATATATCACATTGGTAGATGTGCAGGTGAACGAGCCCCTGATGGTATGGCTGATGTGATTAGGCCCTATGATGGTGTCACTTGAATAGATATGTGGACAGAGTTGGCATCGGGCTTTGTTACAAGGATAGGTTCCAGGGTCAGTGTTTTTGTTCAGTGATGTGTGGTTGCTGGTGAGTATTTGCTTTAGGTTGGGGGGTTGTCTGTAAGCGAGGACAGGTCTGTCTCCCAAGATCTGTGAGAGTAAAGGATCATCTTTCAGGATAGGTTGTAGATCTCTGATGATGCGCTGGAGAGGTTTTAGTTGGGGGCTGAAGGTGACAGCTAATGGTGTTCTGTTATTTTCTTTGTTGGCCCTGTCTTGTAGGAGGTGACTTCTGGGTACTCGTCTGGCTCTGTCAATCTGTTTTTTCACTTCAGCAGGTGGGTATTGTAGTTTTAAGAATGCTTGATAGAGATCTTGTAGGTGCTTGTCTCTATCTGAGGGATTGGAGCAAATGCGGTTATATCTTAGAGCTTGGCTGTAGACAATGGATCGTGTGGTGTGTCCTGGATGGAAGCTGGAGGCATGTAGGTAAGTGTAGCGGTCAGTAGGTTTCCGGTACAGGGTGGTATTTATGTGACCATCGCTTATTAACACAGTAGTGTCCAGGAAATGGACCGCTTGTGTGGATTGATCTAGGCTGAGGTTGATGGTGGGATGGAAATTATTGAAATCATGGTGGAATTCCTCAAGGGTAATATAATTAATGCCAATCAACATGGGTTTATGGAAAATAGATCCTGTCAAGTTAAATTTGATACCTTTTTTGATAAGAGTACAAATTTGGTTGATAAATAAAATAGTGTTGATGTAATATGCTTAGACTTCTTTAAAGCATTTGACTTTGTGTATCATGACATTTTGATTAAAAACGAGAAAGATAGTAAATTAACATGGCACATATTAAATGGATTCAGTGTTGGATAACTGCTAGGTATAAAAATGTAATTATAAATGGTGAATTATCACTGAATGGGTGTGTTTCTAGTAGGGTATCTCAGGGATTGGTTCTTGGCTCTATGCTATATACTATTTAAACTAATGACCTGGAATAAAACATAAAATTATCACTGATAAAATTTGCAGATGACGCAAAAAATGTGGTAAATAATGAAGAGGACAGATCACTTATACGGAGTGATCTGGATTGCTTGGTAAACTGAGCTCAAGGAAAAAATAAATGTATACACCTAAGAACAAAGAATGTAGGCCATACTTACACAATGAGGGACTCTATCCTGGGAAGCAATTGGGGGTTGTGGTGACTAATGAGTTGACCATGAGTTCCTATTGTGACACTGGCCAAAACGGCTAATGCAATCCTTGCTTGCATAAATAGGGGAATCTCAAGTAGGAGTAGAGAAGTTATTTTACGTCTGTGTTTGGCACCGGTGCGACTGTGGAATACTGTGTCCATTTCTGGTGTCTGCAATTCAAGAAGGATACTGACAAATTGGAGAAGGTTCAGAGAAGAGACATGAGAATGGCTAAAGGATTAGAAAATATTTAGCTTAACAAAGAGAAGGGTAAGAGGTGACTTGATAACTGTCAATAAGTACATACTTGGAGAACAAATATTTAATAATGATCTCTTCACTAGCAGAGAAAGGTATAACATGATCTCATGGCTGGAAATTGAAACTAGAAAAATTCAGAGTGGAAATAAAGTGTAAAATGTTAACAATAAGAGTAATTAAGCATTGGAACAATTTACCGAGGGTCATGGTGGGTTTTTAAATCAAGATTTGATGTTCTTCTAAATGATATGCTCTTGGAATTATTTTAGGGAAGTTCGATGGCTTATGTCAGGGGTGGCCAAACTGTGGCTCGTGAGCCACATGCACCTCTTTTACCACTAAAGTGCGGCTCACAGGGCCCCCCACATCTCTCCCCTTGCCCCCGTTCTCCACCTACCAGACTGGGGGAGGCTCGTGCAGCAGGGTGGTGGGATGTGGGTGGTCTCAGGGCTTCTGCCCAGCGAGATGCACCTGCCAGAGTTCAGGGCTGAAGATCGGGGCTGAAGTCCTCAGTCCCGGCAAGCACTTCCCACGGGGCTTAAGCCCCGAGTCCTGGCAGGCGCACCTTGGCTCTCAAACTTCTGAAGATTGTTGTATGCGACTTGGAGGGTCAGTAAGTTTGGCCACGCCTGGCCTATGTCATTACAGGATGTCAGATTAGATGATCACAGTGGTCCCTTCTGACCTTGGAATCTATGTATCTGTGCTGTGTGATCACTGGCAACTACATTCATTGTTTTTGGTGCCTAGGAGATGGCCACACCCTGGACAGATTTTCTGTCTGCTTTGTCTTCATTAGAATCTAAAAATTTGGGAGGATTGCCTCTATGTTTTGTTAATGGAGAAGGCTCTTGTTGCTCAGTCAACCAGTTCTGGTATTGAGCATCCAGGTCCACTAATGTTGAAAGATGCTTTCACCCCAAAGATTCTGATCTCTGCAAGTGGCTACTTTGGGGCTGGAAAAAGCAGAGTTGTGGTGCCTGGCTTCTCCCTTATTGAATTAGGTAGGGACATGATTTTATTTTGTATAAGCTCTGTGCAGAAGCTCAAGAATCCAACTCAACATTTCTTTGAGATTTTACCATCAGGACACATTTTCTTCCATCTGGAAAGAGACGAGGGAGACACAATGCTGACAGATTCCTCTGCTCCCACACAGTGCCAAGGAAGACAAGAGATATTTACATTTACATTTGCATTGAGACCTAATCTTCTTCCAACACTTCTTCAGTATTAATGGAGATTGGTACAGATGATGCCTTGGCATTGGATCCTTTGCTATTGTCCCCTTTACTGAAATCTGTGAAGGTTTTGGTATAGAGCCCAAAAAACATTTTCTAGGTGGTGAGAGGAACTTTTTCCAGTTATGCTTCCATTGATTCTTTCCAGTTTGGTCAATCCCAGCAAGGATCCTTCTCCTTCTTCCCACTCTTTAAATGTCAGTACTAGTGCCATTCTTTGCAGAGATTAGGACTCTGCACTGGGGAACCCTGTTTCTTTGACATAATTTTGGCTCAAGGACAGACCTCCTGCACCCAGCTTGTTCCTTCTTTGCTAGGTGAAGAGTTCTGGCAGTGATTTGATGGTGAATGATTCACTCTCAAGAACCTTAGCGCTTGGGGGGGAGGGAGCTCAGTGGTTTGAGCATTGGCCTGCTAAACCCATGGTTGTGAGTTCAATCCTTGAGGGGGCTATTTAGGGATCTAGAGCAAAAATCTGTCTGGGAATTAGTCCTCCTTTGAGCAGGGGGTTGGACTAGATGACTTCCTGAGGTCCCTTCCAACCCTGATATTCTATGATAAGAGCTGCTTTGTGGGCAAAAGAGATATGTGCTCATCCAGCAGCATACCTCTTATCTCAATCTGCAGTAATTGTCATAGGCTAGTGTCATAACTATGAAGGGAAGGGTAACAGCTCTCTGTGTACAGAGA
>NW_020679778.1:0-1922 GCF_002925995.2 Terrapene triunguis | reverse complement strand
TAAGTTCAAGTGAACAGGAAGAGGTGTGTGTGTGTGTGTGTGTGTGTGTGTGTGTGTAGTGACATAGAACCTGACATCTCTATGCTGCAGAGAGTTGCCTTTCCATCCTGGTGCCCCATGTAGCTAGTCAGTGTAGGTGCTCCTTGTGGTATTAGGAACTGTGCCTTTCAGCAGGGCCGCACAGAGGTTGTGGGGGGCCTGGAGCAAAATCTGAACCTGAAGCTTCCACCCTTCCAAACAGCCTTACCCCCACCCCACCCCCTGACCCATGGGCCTGTAAACCCACCTCCTCCCAGGAGCCCTGGACTCCCCTAGCCTACTCCTTACATTACCCCTCCCTGCTGGTGAGCCTCACCCTCTGGTGAGAGGTCCATCCAACTTCCTGGCTGGTCCCCAGTGCTGAAAGAAGCCTCCATGGTTTCTGCAGCTGGCAAGTAAGGCGCCAGCATGCTGTATGCAAGTGCTGATCTAGCTCCTGTGGTGTTGCAACTCCACACCCAAGCTTGTAAAGCTACTCACTTAAATTTGGCCTAGTCACCCGGGCCAAACCTGAGCTGTGCTGCGACCCTGCGTGCCAGGTCACAGGCCCAGCCATGCGCATCACCCCTTGTCCTATTGTTCCACTGGTTTGGGTGCCCTCTCAAAGAGGTATACTGAGGCAAAGAGCCCCTTTTGCCTCCTCTCTCCTCCCCAGGCAGCCCTGCCTTTTAGTGGCAACCCTGAGTGAAGTACAGCACTGTCCCAGAACCATGGACCCTTGAAATCTGGGTTCCCCAGTAGCCCACATGTCAAGCTGGTTTGTTTAGTTTTTTGTTTGATTTTCTAGGCAGTTGCATAGAGAAACAATGCAGAGAAAGGTGACATTTTCCACTGTTCGGTCTCATGGCTCCATACTGAGGAAAGAATAGGAATAAAGGCATGAATTGTTAAGTTGATTTATTTCAGAGTAGCAGCCGTGTTAGTCTGTATCCGCAAAAAGAACAGGAGTACTTGTGGCACCTTAGAGACTAACAAATTTATTAGAGCATAAGCTTTCGTGGGCTACAGCCCACTTCTTTGGATGCATATAGAGTGAAACATATATTGAGGAGATATATATACACACATACAGAGAGCATGAACAGGTGGGAGTTGTCTTACCAACTCTGAGAGGCCAATTAAGTAAGAGAAAAAAAACTTTTGAAGTGATAATCAAGATAGCTCAGTACAGACAGTTTGATAAAAAGTGTGAGAATACTTACAAGGGGAGATAGATTCAATGTTTGTAATGGCTCAGCCATTCCCAGTCCTTATTCAATCCTGAGTTGATTGTGTCTAGATATGCAAACTAGATACGCATGGCTGGGCATGTGACCTGGCACGCAGGGTCGCAGCACAGCTCAGGTTTGGCCCGGGTGACTAGGCCAAATTTAAGTGAGTAGCTTTACAAGCTTGGGTGTGGAGTTGCAACACCACAGGAGCTAGATCAGCACTTGCATACAGCATGCTGAGGCCTTACTTGCCAGCTGCAGAAACCATGGAGGCTTCTTTCAGCACTGGGGACCAGCCAGGAAGTTGGATGGACCTCTCACCAGAGGGTGAGGCTCACCAGCAGGGAGGGGTAATGTAAGGAGTAGGCTAGGGGAGTCCAGGGCTCCTGGGAGGAGGTGGGTTTACAGGCCCATGGGCCAGGGGGTGGGGTGGGGGTAAGGCTGTTTGGAAGGGTGGAAGCTTCAGGTTCAGATTTTGCTCCAGGCCCCCCACAACCTCTGTGCGGCCCTGCTGAAAGGCACAGTTCCTAATACCACAAGGAGCACCTACACTGACTAGCTACATGGGGCACCAGGATGGAAAGGCAACTCTCTGCAGCATAGAGATGTCAGGTTCTGTGTCACTACACACACACACACACACACACACCTCTTCCTGTTCACTTGAACTTA
>NW_020679777.1:0-3680 GCF_002925995.2 Terrapene triunguis | reverse complement strand
TAATGTCCCCAAGGTGCCTAAGTTTCTGCCACGGGGCTTGTGCCTTGTTACCTGAGTCCCAGTGACTGGCGCCCATCTCACAGCAAAGCCATAGCAGGATACCCCAGCTTGGCATTGTCCTGTCTTCCTTGCCTGGGTGGCATAATCAGAGCATGCCCAAGGCCACACAAAACAGCTGGGGAGGGAAAGGGAATTGAACTGGGGTCTCCCATGTCACAGGGAAGCACCCTAGCCATTGGGATAAGGGTGCGCTTCCCTCTTCATTCTGCCCCACCTCCCAGAATTCCTTGCAAAATGGCTTTGGCGCCTAACTCCAGGAGAGGGGTCACAGCTGAGAACAACAAGCAGAGGGAGGTGCCTCCCTCTGGCCCAGCCCCTGAGAGGGGAGGGACTTAGGCCCCACCCTCCTCCTCAGTATCTCCAACTGGCTCGCTTAGGTGGCTCCCTGCGTAGTGTGCTTCCTTTGTGGATCCCATTCTTAGGTGTCCAAACTCTCACTATACTCTCACTGGGGCTGCAGATGCCACTGGGTGGTTAGGTATCTAAATCACTTGCCATTGCCCAAGTCCCTTGGTGGATCTGTGCCCGAGTCTCTCTGTGCCTCAGTTTCCCATCGGTGCAATGGGAATAATACCTCTCTGTGGCATTATGAGCATAAACACTGCAGACTGGGAGACGTTCCGATGCTACAGTAACGTGGCCCATAAAAGTACTTTAGAGTGCTAGATTAGTAAAATTGAAAATTTTATCCTTAATGTACGGTTTTGAATGGCATTTCCTATGGATTTCTAAAAAGAATATACATATATCAATTGTTACATGTAACAGAAAGAATTCTCCACATCTAACACCAGCAGGTTTTGAACCCAGGACTGCCTAATCCACTTCAGAGCCCTCTACCACTTGAACTAGTAGAGGAAGTTAGCACTTTACTGGTAGCTGTTAAACTCTAGTACTTCACTTGCTACCTATAGTAGTAGCTTATTATACCCATTGGCCCAGCGCCTAGAGAGAAATGGGTTTGATATGCAGGAATTGCCTAATTTTACAGACAGCATATGCACGCACATAGATTTGGCAGGTTCCATCTGAGAGGCAGGACTGCTGAACCAAGACTGGAGGCTCCCTTACTAAAGATCTGTTTTCTTTCCCAGCTCTGTCCAACGTGACTTTGTGAAACCTCTCAGCTGTGCAAGGTCTGTAAAAGGGCTAACTATTGACAGAAGTCAGCAGAGAGCTGGCTGCATGTGGAGTGCAACTGGGAATGTTGAGTGACAAGTTTTGGACATGTTCTTCTGGGGTGCAAATGGTGATGCTCTGTGGCTGATAACTCACCCAAACCTGGATGGATTTTGACTGGGACCATGGGTGGTGGGTATAAGAGGCCAGGGGAGGCTAAGCCTCCCCAATCAGCTGGCCCACCACCTTTGAAGTGTCCCACTGCTGAAAGGGTGCCCTGGTTGTGGCCCCGCCCATGCTCCGCCCCAAGGCCCTGCTCCTGTTCATTCTCCTCCCCCATGAGGTACCACCCTCCCTCTGCCTCTTCCCATCCCCGCTCCACCCACAGGGAGCCTCGGGGTGGGGGAGAAGAGGCACGCAGGAGCAGTGAGCAGCTGGCAGGTGGGCGGGCGGGTGTTGCCGGGGAGGGAGCAAAGAGGTGTGCATGCGGTAGGTGGGGGGGACTTCGGGGGAATAGGTGGGTGGGAGACTGAGCGGGGCTGGGGGTGGAGCATGGGCGGGGCTTCAGGGGGAGGAGGCCGAGCAGAGTTGGGCATCAGGGTGGGCCACGTACCGTGTGTGCCCAGCCTCCCAAAATGGAGGAGTCATGCGCTGCCTATGACTGGGACCATTACAGACTTCACGCTGACCCCAAGACTGCCCATCTGCCAAGCTTCAACTTCCTAGATGTAAGCGGGGGAATGGTCCCGCTATTGTGGGGAACTTTAATGGCTTCTGCACTACCCTGGTGAAATGGGCTAGCGGAAGGATCTGAGTCCTCGCTCCCACTTCCTTTACCCAGAGGCCTCCTTGCCCTTGAGGACTCCCCTTCCACTCTCCTGTCTGGCAGAGTCCTCGTAACCCCGACAAGGCTGGGCCCAGGATTCCTGGGGGGCTCGACCCCCAATCCTGCTGTGGTCACCTAGGACAGGGGCTACAGTGTCCCCACTCCGGGGGACTCTCTCTGCACTGGACACTTCCCTAACCCACTGATCATTTCATACAATTTAAAGCAAATACAAGTTATTTAATCAACAATTAATTTAAAAAAGAATAAGGAAAAATGGGGAAAGGTTAAAGGAAAACACATCACCCGCTCTGTGGCAGGGAACATTACAAATAGTGTCTCTGGAATGTCAGGGCAGTTCACAGTCTGTTTCTTGTAGGTCCCAGGCCTTCTTCTCAGGCCCTGGCTGTGCTGCAGGGATGCTGAAGGTTGGACACTTGCTCTGGTGGGGCCACACACCTCCGGACTTTGGGTGGTAGGACCCTTCTTCCCAGCATCAGCCCCCCATCGGGTTAAGATGCCCCTCCCAGTCTAGCCTGCAAGGACCCTTGGCTGGGGGTGTCTTTCTGCATTGGACCCTTTGCCCAGGGTCCCCCTTTGGCTGGCCCCAGTTGCTCACCGCACCCGCCTTCAGACTGCTCCAGCTCCAGCCCCAGCTCCACTGTTCTAGCTCCGGCTCCACTCTACCTCTGCACTGATGTTGCTGCTCTGCCTCCAGCCCCCTGGGCTGCTTCTCTGGCCCCTCTGGCTCTGTGGCTGCAGCCCTGCTCTCAGCACAGGATCTGCTCTCCCTGGGCTGTGTCTCTGGCTCTGTGGCTGCAGCCTTCCCCCCAGGACAGGTCTGCTCTGTGGGCTGCTTCTGTAACTCTGCTCCCAGCTCTGACCTGCTTCCTGGGCTGCTTTTCTGGCCCCTCTGGCTGGCACAGCTCTGTTCCCCAGCTCAGCTTGGTCCCCTGCTCTCTCCTTAGCTCGGCCCCACTCTGTCTGACCCAGGCAATTCCAGCTCACACGGAGGATGGGACCCACCCTGGCCTCCTGACTCCCTGATTAGCCTGCCTGCCCTGTCAATCAGGCTCAGAGGCTGAGGCCTACCTGGAGCATTGGCCTCTCCCCATTCTTTGAGTGCTGGGAGCTAGCCAACCAAAAGACCTCCACTGAATGTTAGTAATGGGACAATAGTCCCCTTACACAGAGCCAGAGCTGTTCAGAAAAGGGCTGAGGAAAGTGGCCCCATGTCCTGTTCTTGGGAAGGGCGGAATTGGTTTTGCTCAAACTTGGAAAAAACAAATTGAACTTGAGGCAGAGGGTGAACAGGGACAATTCCAACCCCAGCAATTAACATTATACCACTACGACAATTGTAACCACAGGCGTTGCTGTACTCCATGCATATGGCCTAGCTCTTCTCTGTGCGCACGCGAGCTACGCTCCCTGTGCCCCAACTTCACATAACTGTGGGAGAATCAGGGGTAGGAGGGCCTCTCTCCACCACACTCACTGCCATCCCTTTCCTGCCCTGATTCACCCGCTCCATGCCAGCCCCTTCCTGGTGGGCAGCACAGCACTGTTAGAGGAGGAAGCAGCAGATGCAGCATATCCACCTCCTTACCCATGGCAGAGATTCCCCTGCTTCAGAGGGAGTTCTCCAGCCAGCTCACACTCGCTTTGCGCTGTG
>NW_020679776.1:0-2130 GCF_002925995.2 Terrapene triunguis | reverse complement strand
GAAAATATGGACAAATTGCTAAGCAGGAGTACAACAGAACAGCACATAGGGGCAAAAATCAGAAAGAAGGAAAGGGAAGTTTTACTTAGTGGGGAAGGAGAGCTAATTGATGACATCAAGAAGGCTGAGGTGTTTAATGCCTATTTTGCTTCAGTCTTCACTAAAAAGGTTAATTGTGACCAGATACTTAACAATTAATATTAACAATGAGCAGAAAGGAATGCAAGCCAAAATAGCGAAAGAACAGATTAAAGAATATTTAGGTAAATTAGACGTATTCAAGTCAGCAGGGCCTGATGAAATCCATCCTAAGGTACTTAAGGAATTAGCTGTAGCAATTTTGGAACCATTCGTGATTATTTTCACGAACTCCTGGAGGACAGGGCAAACATAGAACCTGTCTCTAAGAAAGTGAATGAAGAGGGCCCAAGGAATTATAGACTAGTCAACCTAACTTCAATTCTTGGAAAGATATTGGAACAAATTATTAAACAATCAATTTGTAAGTGCCTAGTGGATGACAGGGTTATAAGGAATAGCCAACATGGATTTGTCAAGAACAAATCATGCCAAACCAACCTATTTCCTTCTTTAACAGATTTAATTTAACAGGATTACTGGTTTAGTGAATGGGGGGAGCAATAGATGCGCTATATCTTGATTTTAGTAGGGCTTTTGTTACAGTTCCACATGATATGCTCATATTGTCCCCAAATGTGAAATAGTTGTGGGTGAGGACAAAGTCACAAAGTTCAGCCACAAGGTTAGCTGTGACATTATCGGGGATACTGTTCCTGATAGCTTGTAGTCCATCTTTGTGTGGAATATTGGTGTAGAGGGCTTCTACGTCCATAGTGGCCAGGATGGTGTTTTCTGGAAGATCACCGATGGATTGTAGTTTCCTCAGGAAGTCAGTGGTGTCTCGAAGATAGCTGGGAGTGCTGGTAGCGTAGGGTCTGAGGAGAGAGTCCACATAACCAGACAAGCCTGATGTTAGGGTGCCAATGCCTGAGATGATGGGGCGTCCAGGATTTCCAGGTTTATGGATCTTGGGTAGCAAATAGAATACCCCTGGTCAGGGTTCTAGGCATGTGTCTGTACAGATTTGTTCCTGTGCTTTGTCAGGGAGTTTTATGATTTCAATAATTTCCAACCCACCATCAACCTCAGCCTAGATCAATCCACACAAGCGGTCCATTTCCTGGACACTACTGTGCTAATAAGCGATGGTCACATAAATACCACCCTATACCGGAAACGTACTGACCGCTACACTTACCTACATGCCTCCAGCTTCCATCCAGGACACACCACACGATTCATTGTCTACAGCCAAGCTCTAAGATATAACCACATTTGCTCCAATCCCTCAGATAGAGACAAGCACCTACAAGATCTCTATCAAGCATTCTTAAAACTACAATACCCACCTGCTGAAGTGAAAAAACAGATTGACAGAGCCAGACGAGTACCCAGAAGTCACCTCCTACAAGACAGGCCCAACAAAGAAAATAACAGAACACCACTAGCTGTCACCTTCAGCCCCCAACTAAAACCTCTCCAGCGCATCATCAGAGATCTACAACCGATCCTGAAAGATGATCCTTTACTCTCACAGATCTTGGGAGACAGACCTGTCCTCGCTTACAGACAACCCCCCAACCTAAAGCAAATACTCACCAGCAACCACACATCACTGAACAAAAACACTGACCCAGGAACCTATCCTTGTAACAAAGCCCGATGCCAACTCTGTCCACATATCTATTCAAGTGGCATCATCATAGGGCCTAATCACATCAGCCATACCATCAGGGGCTCGTTCACCTGCACATCTACCAATGTGATATATGCCATCATGTGCCAGCAATGCCCCTCTGTCATGTACATTGGCCAAACCGGACAGTCTCTACGCAAAACAATTAATGGACACAAATCTGACATCAGGAATCATAATACTCAAAAACCAGTGGGAGAACACTTTAACCTGTCTGGCCATTCAATGACAGACCTGCGGGTGGCTATCTTACAACAGAAAAACTTCAAAAACAGACTCCAACGAGAGACTGCTGAGCTGGAATTGATATGCAAACTAGATACAATCAACTCAGGATTGAATAAGGACTGGGA
>NW_020679775.1:0-1231 GCF_002925995.2 Terrapene triunguis | reverse complement strand
TTCTGTGGAGGCAACATGGTGGATCAGTTCTTCTGTGAAATCCCCCAGCTACTGAAGCTCACCTGCTCTGACTCATATCTGAGTGAAGTTGGGGTTATTGCATTTAGTGCGTGTTTACTCGTAGGCTGCTTTGTTTTTATGATTGTGTCATATGTTCAGATCTTCAAATCAGTGCTGAGAATCCCCTCTGAGCAGGGCCGGCATAAAGCCTTCTCCACCTGCCTTCCTCACCTCACTGTGGTTTCCTTGTTTGTTTGCACTTGCATCTTTGCCTATATGAAACCCACCTCTAGCTCCACATGTGCTCTGGATCTTGTGGTGGCTGTTCTTTATTCCGTATTGCCACCGATCGTGAATCCAATTATCTACAGCATGAGGAACAAAGTGATCAAAGCTGCCCTGAGGAGACTGACTGGGTGTAGGGAATTCACCAAGAATTAATTTTCTGTCTTTGTCTATTTAAGGTTTGCTTACGAAGTATCTTTAGGTATTCATTAATGTCAGTATTTTCATAACCACACAGCTTGCACACAAACACGTCTGGTTTTGACCTAGTTGCACCAATGCAAATCTAGATTAACTCCGCTGATGTCACTGCCGCTGGGGTGATTTACACCAGTAGAATATCTGGTCTCGTTGTGAAGTAAATGGGTGTAAATTGTGTGCAAGAGAGGAATCAGATTTTCATTCTGTGCCAAAACAATATCCTTTACACTGCTTTACCACTTGCACCTATTCAATGGCCACTGAAAACAACGATGGAAGTTGTCTTGCTTGTGTGTATAAATCATGAGTGGCTTCACTGGAACCAAAGGAGTCAGGCTGGTGTAAAACTGGGGTAGATCCTCAACATGTTCCATTTACTTTGGTGGTGCTAAAGCAATTTGCTGAATCTGTGGATCTGACCTACTGCCTCCAATGGAGCTGTATATCCATTGCCAGTAGCTGGGAATGAGTCCATTTTCTTATATACCACCCTTCGTGGCCTAACCACTAGAGGGGGACAAGGAGCCAGACTGTGTCAGTCTGGCTCACGAGTATATTCAGGCGTGTGAGAGATGGAGAGACTTGCTAAAAAGTACAGGGAGGTTTCTAACCACCAGTGGGGCGAGGTATTGGAGCATCCTCCCAATAGGAGTTGTGGGGGGGAAAATGACTGAATTAGTTTGAAGAGAGCTGGACAAATGTCTGAGTGGGACTGTATGACAGGGCTGCTTGTGCTGGTGGCGGG
>NW_020679774.1:0-1946 GCF_002925995.2 Terrapene triunguis | reverse complement strand
GAGTGGAAAGGTGGAGGTGACAGGGGCAAGCCCTGGACAGATGGGATCTGCCCAACGAGGGCAGCATGTGCAGGACGGGGAAGGGGAAAGGCCATTGGAAGTGTTTCCACAGAAGCAAAAAAATCGGGGAACCAGCCCAACCATGGTGGAGTGAGGCTGTTCCCTGGGCTAGATCTCCACAGACAGCAGTCATGGGCAGGCTGGGTTGGATGGCCTGGATTCACTTTGGATTGGCTCCAGTGTAAATGAGACGAGAATTGTCCCAGAAGGGCCCAGGTACAAGAGTGACAGACACTGTAGGTGGAGCCTGTGAATAAAAAAATTAGGTGCATTATAAAACAGTAGTAAAATAATCCCCCTGCTCCCCTTCTCCTGATGGGTGACCCCAAGTCTGACCTTGTACCTGTCCATGGGGCATCATCACTGAATGGGGGAGCTGTTAACGAGGCACCACAGGGATTGGCTGTAGCCCCCTCACTATTCAACTTTGTAATTAACCATCTGGAAGTAAATATAAAATCACTGCTGATAAAGTCTGTGGCTAGCACAGCTTGGAGGAGTGGTAAATAATGCTAATGACGGGCAGTTGTACAGAGCAGCCTGGATAGTTTGATAAACTGGGATTAGGAAAACAAATGCAGTTTAATACAGCCAAAAGCCAGGCCCTATAGCTGGGAACGGAGGCTGGTGGCCACACCTAGAGCCTAGGGAACCGTAGCCTGGAAAGCAGGGACTATGAAAAGGATTTAGGGTCATAGAGGACAAACAGCTGAACCTGAGCTTCTGTGAGCTGCTTTCAGGTTAAGCCTGCAGCTTTGGGCAAGTAATTCAGACCCTGGGTCTGTGTTGGAGCAGACGGGCGTGTCTGGCTCAACAAGACAGGGTTCTGGGGTCCTGAGCTGCCAGGGCAGGAAAGCAGGGGCAGAAGTAGTCTTGGCACATTGGTTGGCAGCTCCCAAGGGGCTTTCTGTGATCCAACCCGTCACAAGGGACAAAACACTCCAATCCCTCCCGGTGGGAGGAGCCTGGTTTGCTCTTCACATTCTGTCCTTGGTAGATGTCCAGGTCTGGGAATGTCCCACAACAGCATTTCTAATGGGAAGCTGGCTGCAGAACAATGAAACTGCTGAGAGCTCCTATGCAGGAGGGGTGGGAATTCAGTCTCTGTGTTCTGTCAGTGCAGCTAGAGCAATAGGAAAAACCTCACCAGTCACTGTAGCAACTGTCTACTCCAAAGTACTACAGGAGCGTTTTAAGTGTAGACAGCCTGAGAATGAGACCAGATCTACCTCCAGTTGGCACTAGGGATGCGCCAGCACTGAGACTACAGCAATGACAACAGTTCAATGCTTCCGGAGTTGGCACGGAGATTCAAATCTACGTGGAAAGGCCCCAAGGGATTTCTAGTCCAGCACCTTAACCCCTCAGCCACAGCTACCTGATGGCCACTGGCCACAAGGGTGGTAAGTTTTGTTGGAAACAAACACCCAACGAGGCTGGCCAGGGGCAGGACATCAGCTTGGAGGGGAGGGGTGTGGGTGGCACCCATCACAAAGGCCTGTTGCAGGAATTCGGCCTATTAGGCAAACGTGGTGGGGAGGGGGTGACCTCACAGAGACACCCTGACATCAGCCGGGCAGGGCCAGGCCAGTCTCTGAGACCCCCCTGGCTTTGCTGCCGCAAATCTCCTTCGCGAAGTCTCTCCTCGAGGACTGAAAGAGAATTAGGATTCACGGATGTGAGCATGGGGAGGAACTTCTGTGGAGTTTTCTCCTTTCCTACCACTGATTGTGCCGAAAACAAACTTCCCTTTTCCAAGGTAAGAGGCCCAGAGAGGTTTGGAACCTGTTCAGTCTGATCCCCCTGGTTCAGGCAGCATTCTAGGCCCAGAAAACACTGGCTTAAGGTGGCCGAATTTGATTTCCTGCCTAGGACTTTGACGCTTA
>NW_020679773.1:0-2082 GCF_002925995.2 Terrapene triunguis | reverse complement strand
TCTTGTAGTGTGGGGCCCAAAACTGGACACAGTACTCCAGATGAGGCTTCACCAATGCCAAATAGAGGGGAATGATCACATCTTTCGATCTGCTGGCAATGCCCCAAAATGCTGTTAGCCTTCTTGTCAACAAGGGCACCTTGTTGACTCATATCCAGCTTCTCGTTCACTGTAACCCCTAGGTCCTTTTCTGCAGAACTGCTGCCTCGCCACTTGGTCCCTACAGAGCAGTGCATGGGCTTCTTCCGTCCTAAGTGCAGGACTCTGCACTTGTCTTGTTGAACCTCATCAGATTTCTTTTGGCCCAATCTTCTAATTTGTCTAGGTCCCTCTGTATCCTATCCCTACCCTCCAGCATATCTACTATTCCTCCCAGTTTAGTGTCATCTGCAAACTTGCTGAGGGTGCAATCCACGCCATCCTCCAGATCATTAATGAAGATATTGAACAAAACCGGCCGCAGGAACGACCCTTGGGGCACTCCGCTTCATACCTGCTGCCAACTAGACATGGAGCCATTGATCGCTACCCGTTGAGCCCGACCATCTAGCCAGCTTTCTATCCACCTTATAGTCCATTCATCCAGCCCATACTTCTTTAACTTGCTGGCAAGAATACTGTGGGAGACTGTATCAAAAGCTTTGCTGAAGTCAAGGAATAACACGTCCACTGCTTTCCTCCATCCACAGAGCCAGTTATCTCATCATAGAAGGCAATTAGGTTAGTCAGGTATGACTTGCCCTTGGTGAATCCATGCTGACTGTTCCTGATCACTTTCCTCTACTCAAAGTGCTTCAAAATGGATTGTTTGAGGACCTGCTCCATGATTTTTCCAGTATCAGAGGGGTAGCCATGTTAGTCTGGATCTGTAAAAAGCGACAAAGAGTCCTGTGGCACCTTATAGACCCACAGACGTATTGGAGCATGAGCTTTCGTGGGTGAATACATCCGATGAAGTGGGTATTCACCCACGAAAGCTCATGCTCCGATACGTCTGTTAGTCTACAGGGTGCCACAGGACTCTTTGCTGCTTTTACATGATTTTTCCAGGTACTGAGGTGAGGCTGACTGGCCTGTAGTTCCCCGGATCCTCTTCCTTCACTTTTTTTAAAGATGGGCACTACATTAGCCTTTTTCCAGTCATTGGGACCTCCCCCAATCGCCATGAGTTTTCAAAGATAATGGCCAATGGCTCTGCAATCACATCCGCCAACTCCTTTAGCACCCTTGGATGCAGTGCATCCGGCCCCATGGACTTGTGCTCGTCCAGCTTTTCTAAATAGTCCCGAACCACTTCTTTCTCCACAGAGGGCTGGTCACCTCCTCCCCATGCTGGGCTGCCCAGTGCAGTAGTCTGGGAGCTGACCTTGTTCGTGAAGACAGAGGCAAAAAAAAGCATTGAGTACATTAGCTTTTTCCACATCCTCTGTCACTAGGTTGCCTCCCTCATTCAGTAAGGGGCCCACACTTTCCTTGACTTTCTTCTTGTTGCTAACATACCTGTAGAAACCCTTCTTGTTACTCTTAACATCCCTTGCTAGCTGCAACTCCAAGTGTGATTTGGCCTTCCTGATTTCACTCCTGCATGCCTGAGCAATATTTTTATACTCCTCTCTGGTCATTTGTCCAATCTTCCACTTCTTGTAAGCTTCTTTTTTGTGTTTAAGATCAGCAAGGATTTCACTGTTAAGCCAAGCTGGTCACCTGCCATATTTACTATTCTTTCTACACATCGGGATGGTTTGTTCCTGCAACCGCAATAAGGATTCTTTAAAATAAAGCCAGCTCTCCTGGACCCCTTTGCCCTTCATGTTATTCTCCCAGGGGATCCTGCCCATCTGTTCCCTGAGGGAGTCAAAGTCTGCTTTTCTGAAGTCCAGGCTCCGTATTCTACTGCTCTCCTTTCTTCCTTGTGTCAGGATCCTGAACTCGACCATCTCATGGTCACTCCCTCCCAGGTTCCCATCCACTTTTGCTTCCCCTACTAATTCTTCCCTGTTTGTGAGCAGCAGGTCAAGAAAAGCTCTGCCCCTAATTGGTTCCTCCAGCACTTGCACCAGGAAATTGTCCCCTACACTTTCC
>NW_020679772.1:0-5118 GCF_002925995.2 Terrapene triunguis | reverse complement strand
CTCATTTGGAGAGGCATAGCTGCAAGATGCAGAGAGTCACGCGCTGAAGCTGTGAAAATCTGCCCCCTTGCTGAGTATGTGTGGGATGCTGGAACCCATGAGGTGAAAGGTCTTCATCCAGTTGGTAGAGCATTAGAACTTACATTATTTCTCAATATTTAATATCTTTCTATATAGGAATCATTCTAATTTGAAGGCACAACCACAAGAGGGCAGAGACAAAGTTGATTTTTCAACCTTGGCATTCACTGACTCCTGACGTCTTCATTTTGTTAACTGACAGACAATTCTCCAAGTGATGGAATTCTAACGTTTCAAAGTCCCAAGAGGAACTATTTCACATTCCACACTGACCTCATAGTCCATGGGTAGGAACAGCAACTGGGATCAGGTAAGGAGGAGAAGGAAGGGGTTTCCCAGGTGAGTACTGACCATTCCATCTCTGGAGTGCTTCTGGGCAAGTGGAGGTGGGAACTGTTTTCTGTCAAGTTCTGGGCATCTCAGGTATCTAGGCGCCATTACATCATCTCCAGAGCATCATGGTGTGTAGAGAGACCAGGACTCCTATCTGCTATTCTTGGGCTGAGGATGCATGAAGGGCATATGCTCTCATGGTGCTGGCATATGTGTAATGAATCTATTACATCGCCACAAAGGGCTCCACAGGGCATATTGAGACCAAAACTGGGTTCTCCAGCCCTAAGTGCATAAACATCTAGGCAACTCTGCGCATCCAGGAGGTCATTACATTTCCCAGTCCCAACAAGGCAATTTTAAGTTTTATGTCAACCTCATGGTGTCCTAGGTTGAGTTTGGTAAACCCTCCTGGTAACATTTCCTCTGTTGCTGCTGGGATAGGGAAGGTTGGCTTGCCACAGCTCTCTCATTCCCCCAGATTAGTGACTTGTCTCTCTCTTTTGACTGCAGCCGAAGAAGAGCCAATTAGAAAGAGAAGCCCCTGATATCTGCACAGCACATGTCTGAGGTCAAGTAAAAGGAAGACCAAGGAGGTTCTGTTTAACTCACTTATGGGGGAGAGTCAGAGGGACCCAAAGAGACACTGTAACATGTGGCAGGAGAAGCATTGGGCCACAGAGATGACAAGTGAGGAGGCACAGCAGGAGAAAGTGGGATAGAAAGGGAGATGCATGTTCTTTACAGCCTAATCAAAACACAGAGAAGAACAAGTAAATGCCAAAGAATCTGTTCCCTTAATAGAAAGGCAGCTCTGGCAAACCATGCCCACCTCCTGTCTTGTGTCCTATACTGGAGAACACATCCCTCCCTGTGCAAGGCAATGCCTCCTACTTCCCAGGACAAGGAGAGCTTTGCCGGGCAGGACTCAAGCCTCAAATGTGTGTTTAAGGCTTTCAGGATTAAATTATACCCTGTTATTTGTTGCCTTTGGGTATGTCTTCACTACCCGCCGATCCGGCGGGTAGCAATCGGTCTATCGGGGATCGACTTACCGCGTCTCGTGAGGACGCGGTAAAATCGATCCCTGATCGCTCTGCCGTCGACTCCGGAAATCCACCTCGGCAAGAGGCGGCAGCGGAGTCGGCGGCAGCGGTCGACTTTCCCCCGTCCTCACCGCCAGGTAAGCCGACCTAAAATACGCAACTTCAGCTACGGTATTCACGTAGCTGAAGTTGCGTATCTTAGGTCGGAACCCCGCTGTAGTGTAGACCCAGCCTTTGATACATGCTTGTTGCAGTTCATTTTAAATTGCTATGTTTGATACAGTATGATGAGGGGGATTCTTGGTTTTAAAACAAGGTTTTTTGAACAGCAATAAGCAAATCAAAGTAAAACTTGGCTCATAAGACAGTCCACGATTCTCAACTCTACATGCTCAGGTAAAGCACTAAATGTAAGAGCCCAAACACAAAAGCATCGCTTCAGGGGCACAAGAAAAACGTCCAATAACAGTACAGATACCAACAAACACATACAATCAGTGAACAGATGCGGTAGCATTCATTTCCACAAAAGCATGTATCTTCCTAAAATACCAGAAAGTACTTTGCACCCAGGAACAGACAAAAGCACAGTATCTCTCTGGGTCTGTTTCATTCTGATTGATAATAGTTCTTAGTTAAGTCCCTTGTTCTTCAGGAGATATCTCACAATCCGTTGTGGAAATCGACCAGAATGCAGCAGGTTTGGATCACTAACAGGAATTCTGTTAACCTTCCAGTGACATCTGTGGGAAATCACTATGTATTGTAGAGAGTGTGGAGTCTTAAATTTATACCCCAGGCCACAGATCATAATTTAACATGGAATTTGCACCAGATGAGTTTGGCAACCCTGTTAAAGACTATTGTAGTGTACAAGACTGATTGGATAACACAGCTCTATCACCAACTAAAACTCAGGTTTGCTTAAAAAAAAATGATTTGAGAATTGGAACTTATGCAGTTAAAATAAATTTTCCTTGCTGTCCTTCTGCCCTCTGTACACAGTTGCAGCATTTTTATTCAGTACTTTCCTAGCCATCCAAAGACCAAGCAACTGCAAATGAAAGCATGTGGAAGGATATGAAGAAACCAGCTCCCTAATAAAATGGCTCCTTTTATATTCCATTGCTTTCAAACAACGACTTATACCAGGCTGTTGATGTCCAGAGAAGTCATGCAAGACATAAATGTTAATCTGTTTATAACATGGTAATACTTGCGTAAATAGGCTAATTAAAATGTTTAAGTTTCTGTTCTAAGATATTTTAAGAGTCTAATAAATTATAGTAACATAAATCTGGTTCTCTGTGGAAATTTGGGGACTACAGCAAGTGAAGTGAAAACACAACTATGAAACACTAGGGTTTTCAATAGAAAAATATCTGAACATTGACAGTGACTTCACAAATAAGTTTGTAATAAAACATATTGTTTAATTCTGAGCCAAACCTTCCACTTACCCATTGGATTAGAGTTACAGGCTGGCAGAGGTCTTGGATGAAAAAGAAAATATGAAAGTGGGTTGTTTTTAGCTTTGCTGCTGAGATTGACAAACCATATAAGTTGTGCTGGTTTTAAGTACAAGCGTGAGTACACCTACTACTTTAATACATTCCATTTAATAGCCAATAGCAAGTGATAAGTTTCAGTATCCATTGACCTGCACTGTATGCATGAATGAAGGGAGAAGCGGGATGTTTAGGGAATCCCAAAGTGATTTGATTTCAACTGAACTGGCAAAAATATTATTTTTATATTTGCCAGCCATGAGAAACATTTCACGCATCTGATACAGATTTAACATGGGTTTACTTGAACAGCTGATCTTTCATTAACAGTAATGTTGCCCCTTCCATTTTAACACATGGGATTGTACCACTTTCTAGTTTAGCATTACTGCTGCCCCAAACCCTTCAGCCTACAATGATACAATGTGGACAAGCTGCCAAGCAGCTGCTTCTTCAGTGCCACAGAAATATTCTGAAATGTTGCCAATGGCAGTTTAGAGATAATCCTGGAGCCATGGTAGTAAGGAGCATAGAAAGTAGTTTCTTTAGAAGGGCTCATTTGAATATCTTTCATGTTTTACATTTCCTTAAATTTGAAGTTTTTTTGTTTAAACGTGTGTGTGTGTGTGTCAGTGAGAGAGAGAGAGAGACGGCAGATTGCCAGCCCTGGAGATTAAGTGCTTTATACTCAGGCCAGCATTTCCAGTTAAGGAACAGTCTAGGCCCCAGACCACTGGCCAACATTAGCCTTCTATTATTTTTACATTTTTATGGGAATAATTTGATAGTCCCATTTAGTTGCTGATGACACGTGGCACAAGAGCATAGGATCACAAGGGAAAGAGAGGAATAGGCTATAGGCAGACATAAGCATTAGAAGCACATGCTTAGGTACCTGCTCTTGGAGTCACATGGTGATATCAGAATATCACGTTTTTTAAAAACAAGTTTAATGGTTGCAAGTAGCTTGAAAATGTGACCCCCAAATATCATCAACGTCAATGTCTACCTGGGTTGGCAGACTGCCTCCAGCAGAGGGAGAAAGCTGCCCACTCCTACTGTACACCTCACCAGAGCAAACTGACACCCCACTGTCCTAAGGGGCTCCAGCCCATACCAGGCCTCTGGAAGGGCACCCTACAGTTGCTTGGGTGGGAGTGGTAGCTACTGATTAAGGAAAGGGGGAAAAGGACTTCCTGGCTCTGCCAGGGGAAGAGGTGCCCTCCCCCCCGAGCAGCTTGGGGGTCATACTGATTTTCACTTTCAGCATTGAGTTTAGGAAGCTAAGCATTTTCCAATGAGGTGGGGAGCCCTAGCCTCTATAGTGTCTAGTTTTCTACGGGAAGTTGTGGGGAGAGGCTCCTCCTTCTCAAGTTGACCTGAGGTAGCAGGGTGATAGCAGCCTGCTACGGTGACTAAGGCACCATCATTTCCATGGGGGCAGCCTGACTTCAGCCCCATTACAAACAATAAGACACTGCAGTTATCTTTGCTAGGGGCTGCCTCACTGTCACCTCCAATGTCTGCAGGCATGTTGCTTAAAGCTACGTGGGGCTTCAGTCCAATTGACAGCAATGGGAGACCGCAGCCATTTTGGACAAGGGCAAGACAGAAGGCAGAAAGTTATTAAAAACTATCAAACAAAATAACTAAACAAAAGCAAAAGCCTCAACACTCACAAGTGGGTGTCACTAGAAAGGACAGCCAAGGAAGAGAGCATCTGTTCTCCATAAGAACATCAACACAAGCAGGCTCCCTCAAGGGGAAGCAGCAGGGCCACCACAGATGGCATTTCCGCAGCTTCTAGAGCTTTCCACAGCTTCCTACCCTCCCTCAGCTTTTGCCACCAGCCCCAACCTCTCTTCATGATCTTCTCCCCTCCCCTACTTAAATGAGAGCTCTCCCTGCTTCATATCCCCCTCATCAAGGAACCACTGCTAGAGTCCACACTAGGAAGCTTCCCTCTCCCAACTGCAGCTGCAATCTCCCCACCCCTATCACTTCCCCACATGAAACAGGGGCCAGGGATTTACAGCAACACTTCAGGACTGCCTCTGTTTGAAGCCCCAAATCAGTCCCTCTTCCCAATGTCCAGTCTCTCTCTCCCTGCTGCCCCTCAATCAATAGAAGCTTCCTCTTTAGTCCTTAGA
>NW_020679771.1:0-1379 GCF_002925995.2 Terrapene triunguis | reverse complement strand
GGGAGGGATTGCAACTGCTTTGGAGGACAGGGTCATAATTCAAAATGATCTGGACAAATTGGAGAAATGGTCTGAGTTAAACAGGATGAAGTTTAACAAAGACAAATGCAAAGTGCTCCACTTAGGAAGAAAAAATCAGTTTCACACATACAAAATGGGAAGAGACTGTCTAGGAAGGAGTACGGCAGAAAGGGATCTAGGGGTTATAGTGGACCACAAGCTAAATATGAGTCAACAGTGTGATGCTGTTGCAAAAAAAGCAAACGTGATTCTGGGATGTATTAACAGGTGTGTTGTGAGCAAGACACGAGAAGTCATTCTTCCACTCTACTCTGCTCTGGTTAGGCCTCAGCTGGAGTATTGTGTCCAGTTCTGGGCACCGCATTTCAAGAAAGATGTGGAGAAATTGGAAAGGGTCCAGAGAAGAGCAACAAGAATGATTAAAGGTCTTGAGAACATGACCTATGAAGGAAGGCTGAAAGAATTGGGTTTGTTTAGTTTGGAAAAGAGAAGACTGAGAGGGGACATGATAGCAGTTTTCAGGTATCTAAAAGGGTGTCATAAGGAGGAGGGAGAAAACTTGTTCACCTTAGCCTCTGAGGATAGAACAAGAAGCAATGGGCTTAAACTGCAGCAAGGGAGGTCTAGGTTGGACATTAGGAAAAAGTTCCTAACTGTCAGGGTGGTTAAACACTGGAATAAATTGCCTAGGGAGGTTGTGGAATCTCCATCTCTGGAGATATTTAAGAGTAGGTTAGATAAATGTCTATCAGGGATGGTCTAGACAGTATTTGGTCCTGCCATGCGGGCAGGGGACTGGACTCGATGACCTCTCGAGGTCCCTTCCAGTCCTAGAATCTATGAATCTATGAATCTATAAGTGTGTGGCTAATAAACAGATGCTGTATGCTGCTCCAGAGGTGGCTGCCCTGAAGTGGAGGGTAAAGTGATCCTTGTGTGGCCTAGCAGACAGGGTGCTGGACTGGACCAGAATAGCCCTGGCTTCTAGTCCTGGCTCGGGTAATGGCCTGCTGGGTAACCGTGGACAAGTCACTTTGTCCCTCTGCGCCTCAGTTTCCCCATCAGTAAAATGGGGATAATGACAGTGACCTGCTTGGTAATGCACTTTGGGAGCTATGTAGGAGCGAGGTATTCTTGTTACAACCCCCGCCCCCCCAGAGGGGTAACTAATGCTCTGAGTGTCTCCGCAGGAAGCTGCTAGAGAAGCTCAGGGGGGTGTAATCCCGCTGACTTTGCTTTGTTTAGGGTTTTTTACTTTACCCTTAAATCACTTACACCCTCTGCTTCAAAATCCCAACCCTGACTCCGTAGTGACACCTCCCTCCTTTCCCATCAGGGGCTGATCCCAGAGAGCCTCT
>NW_020679770.1:0-5260 GCF_002925995.2 Terrapene triunguis | reverse complement strand
CATTCACACCAAGTCCAGCTTACACCACTCTGCCAGTGTAAAAGGGTTTTTAATGTGTGCAAGGTACATTTCCATCCTCTTTAAGGCTCCTTTGTACTGCTAGAGTTGCCCTACTTTAAACCAGGATCAGGTTTTCTGTCTGCAAATTGTAGTAAAGTTGTCATGTCTTGGTGCAGTACTTTCATTGGTATATAATACTGTGTTAGGCCTGGTCTACACTAGGCTTTTATGTCGAATTTAGCGCCGTTATATCGAATTAACCCTGCACCCGTCCACACCAGGAAGCCATTTAGTTCGACATAGAGCTCTCTTTAAATCGATTTCTGTAATCCTCCCCAACGAGAGGAGTAGCGCTAAATTCGAAATGGCCATATCGAATTAGGCTAGGTGTGGATGGAAATCGACGCTAATAGCTCCGGGAGCTATCCCACAGTGCACCACTCTGTTGACACTCTGGACAGCAGTCCGAGCTCGGATGCTCTGACCAGCCACACCCCGGGAAAATTTGAATTCCTTTTCCTGTCTGGGCAGTTTGAAGCGCAGTTTCTGTTTGGACACTGTGGCGAGCTTAGCAGCAGTGGCAGCAGTGGCAACGATGCAGAGCTCTCCAGCAGAGATGGCCGTGCAATCCAATAGAAAGAGGGCCCCAGCATGGACGGATCGGGAAGTCTTGGATCTCATCGCTGTGTGGGGAGATGAGTCCGTGCTTTCCGAGCTGCGCTCCAAAAGACGGAATGCAAAGACCTATGAGAAGATCTCTAAAGCCATGGCAGAGAGAGGCTACAGCCGGGATGCAACGCAGTGCCGCGTGAAAATCAAGGAGCTGAGACAAGGCTACCAGAAGACCAAAGAGGCAAACGGACGCTCTGGATCCCAGCCCCACACATCCCGTTTCTACGAGGCACTGCATTCCATCCTAGGTGCGGCCGCCACCACTACCCCACCCCTGACCGTGGACTCTGAGGATGGGATATTGTCCGCGGCCGGTTCCTCCGACATGTTAGCGGACGGGGAAGATGAAGAAGGAGATGAGGAGGACGAGGCAGTCGATAGCGCTGGCACCGCTGATTTCCTCGACAGCCAGGAGCTCTTCATCACCCTGACAGAGATCCCCTACCAACCATCCCCCGCCATTACCCCAGACACAGATTCAGGGGAAGGATCAAGCAGTAAGTGTTTTAAATATCTAAACATTTATTTACAACATAACTGGCATATTTAAAATATTAACAGTAGCTAAAGTGCTTTAAAACATGTAAACATTTATTTACAACAAAACAGGAAGATTTAAAATATTAACAGTGGGTAAAGTGCTTCAAAACATGTAAACAGGAAAGTCAAACAAAAGGGGAATCTGTGCAAAGTGTATCATGATTAGTCTGTCTTTGGGCGCCTCAATATGTAGTCCGAACCATTTTCAAAAAATTTCACAATGTCCGCTTCATGATTATAGTGCCCAAAACCCTGCAGTCATTTGTCCCTCCAAGGGCACCTAAGCCAAGAACTGGTCAATGTAACCGGGGATAGAGGCGACATCCTCCGGGGAGAACTCCTCATACGCCTCCTGCAGGTGTTTTTCCAGCCTCATGAGCAGGTTCCTGGGCAGGGAGAGCTTATTAGGCCCCCCGTGGTAGGACACGTTTCCCTGCCACAATGCCAGCAGGTACTCCGGGATCATGGCCTTGCAGAGCATTGCAGCAAATGGACCCGGTTTCTGTAGGCTGTCCCGGAGCATCTTCTCCTTCTGGCTCTCCGAGACCTTCAGGAGGGTGATGTCTGGCATGACTCCCTGCTGTGAATTAGGTATGGGAAAGTTAGTATTGGGACTGCTTGCCCGTCCCTTTACAGAACTGCAACCGCCGGTTTACAGCCACGCGGTTTACAGCCGCGAGGGGGTGGGACAGGGCCAGAGTTCATGCTTGCAGGATTGCTGCCAGCAGAGACTCGCATTGCTTTCTATGTGAAAGGAGGCCAGTGCCACTCTTAAAGTTTTAAGCGGCCACAAGTCTACGGCTTACCATGTTTGCCAGCTAGACAAAGTCCGGTGTCCAGCCCTGCTCCTCAGCTCGCCACAGCAAGACCGCAGGCACTGTAGAAGAGGGCCGAAAATTCGACCTTGTCCTCAGTGCGCGTGTGATAGGTGCTCTGCATGGTCTTGTTCACAGAGAAAGACTATGTTCTCTGTTCACAGATACATTGCTCTGTCTCAGGAATTCACTCCCTTTTTCCAATTCCCACAGCCACATCTGCCCAGAGGCTAGCGCACATTAGGAGGAGGAAGAAGAGGACACGGGAAGACATGTTTGCTGAACTAATGGCATGCTCCCGAGCACAGGCAGCCCAGCAGACACAGTGGAGGGAGAACTTGTCCCAAATGCACCGGGCAAACATTGAACGGGAGGAGAGGTGGTGACAGGAGGACAGGCAGGCTACTCAAACGCTGCTTGGACTAATGAGGGAGCAAACGGACACGCTCCGCCGCCTTGTGGATGTTCTGCAGGACCGGAGGCAGGAGGAGAGAGCCCCGCTGCAGTCTCTCTGTAACTGCCCTGCCCCGCCACCAAGTCCCATACCCCCCTCACCCAAAGTCCAAACACGAAGGGGTGGAAAGGGCCGTGAAAAATTTCACTCCACCCCTGCGGACTGCTCTACCACTAGAAGGCTCTCATTCCCCAAAATTTGAAAAGTCCTTTCCTACCCGCCTCACACAAGACCCCGTCCAAGTTTCACGCCCCCGTTCCATGTGCGGTTGTTAATAAAGAATACGTTTCTGTTCATTTCTGTTTCCATCCTCTTCTTTTGGAGGGGAGTCTGTCTGAAGGGGGGGGAAGGGGCTTGGTCATTGGACAGGACAGTCACCTTTAGCAGGGGGCAGGTGCAGCAGCAGGGCACATATACAGTGCAGTGACTAGTTATCCTGGTCAGTCTGGGAGGTGGTTTTCATGTTTTGTGTGTTGGGGGTGGTGGTGTTGCTCTGTGACTTGGTGGCGGGGGAGGGCAGTTACAGATCTTATGCAGCGGTCCTTACCCTGCATCACAGAGCCGCGCAGCAGGGGATCTGTAACCCTCCTCCCCCTGCAAGACAGTCACATAGCCGACACATACACGCAGTCCTGGCCAGGAGGGCTGGCAGGCTCCGTTGAAACAACCAGTCCACCACCGCGGAGCCTGTCATTCCGGGAGTTTAGAAGCATCATTTGCATCACAACCCTAAACCCGCCCCCCGCCACAGTCTGCGTCCCAGGTTTAAAACATTCCCGCGAAAACAGTAATAAAGACAACGGTGTCCATTAACAAAACAGAACAGATTTTATTTTTTGGGAAGGGGGTGAAGGGGGTATGTAATTGGAGAGGATAGTCGACGGCAACTGGGTAAAGAAACGGGGGCAAGTTCTGCTTCTGTGTCCACAAACTTAAAAGTCACTGGGTACCCTGCTCAGCCTTGAAACTGGCTTTCAAAGCCTCCCGGATGCACAGCGCGTCCCGCTGGGCTCTTCTAATCGCCCGGCTGTCTGGCTGGGCGTAATCAGCAGCCAGGCTATTTGCCTCAACCTCCCACCCCGCCATAAAGGTCTCCCCCTTGCTCTCACACAGATTGTGGAGCACACAGCAAGCTGCAATAACGATGGGGATATTGGTTTCACTGAGATCACAGCGAGTGAGTAAGCTTCTCCATCTCCCTTTGAGACGGCCAAAAGCACACTCCACCACCATTCTGCACTTGCTCAGCCGGTAGTTGAACAGTTCTTTTTCTGTGTCCAGGGCGCCAGTATAGGGCTTCATGAGCCAGGGCATTAGCGGGTAGGCTGGGTCCCCGAGGATCACTGTAGGCATCTCCACATCCCCAACAGTTATCTTGTGGTCCGGGAAGTAAATACCTTCCTGCAGCCGTCTAAACAGACCAGAGTTCCTGAACACGCGAGCGTCATGAACCTTGCCCGGCCATCCGACGTAGATGTTTGTAAACCGTCCCCGATGGTCCACCAGTGCTTGCAGCACCATTGAAAAGTAGCCCTTTCTATTGATGTACTGGCTGGCCTGGTGGCCCGGTCCCAGGATAGGGATGTGAGTCCCATCTATAGCCCCACCGCAGTTTGGGAATCCCATCGCAGCGAAGCCATCTATGATGGCCTGCGCGTTTCCCAGGGTCACTACCTTTGACAGCAGTACCTTGACGATTGCCTTGGCTACTTGCATGACAACAACCCCCACGGTAGATTTGCCCACGCCAAAGTGGTTCGCGACTGACCGGTAGCTGTCCGGCGTTGCAAGCTTCCAGAGGGCTATGGCCACTCGCTTCTGGACAGTCAGGGCTGCTCGCATGCGGGTGTCCTTGCGCTTCAGGGCAGGGGACAGCAAGTCACAAAGTTCCAGGAAAGTCCCCTTCCGCATGCGAAAGTTTCGCAGCCACTGGGATTCATCCCAGACCTGAAGCACTATGCGGTCCCACCAGTCCGTGCTTGTTTCCCGGGCCCAGAATCGCCGTTCAACAAAATCCACATGCCCCATTGCCACCGTGATGTCCTGGGCGCTGGGGCTCGTGGTTTCTGACAGCTCTGTGCTACTCTCCGACTTCAGGCCCTCACGGCGGTGCCGTAGCCTCCTCGCCTGATTTCTCTGCATCTGCCTCAGGGAAAGGTGTATGATAAGCTGCGAGGTGTTGAGAACGGCCACAACTGCAGCGATGGTCGCAGCGGGATCCATGATCGCAGTGCTGTGGCGTCCGCGCTGTCACTGATCAAAAAGTGCGCAAACTGATTTCCCGCCGGCGCTTTCAGGGAGGGAGGCAGGGCGGTAGTGACTGACGGATGACGACAGTTACCCAAAAGCACCCTCGCCACATTTTTTTACCCAGAAGGCATTGGGGGCTCGACCCAGAATTCCAATGGGCAGCGGGGACTGCGGGAACTGTGGGATAGCTGCCCACAGTGCACTGCTTCCAATGTCGACGCTTTCCCTGGTAGTGTGGACTGACAAAGTCGAATTACTGTCCTTAGTGTAGACACACACGTTCGACTTTCTAATATCGATTGCACATATTCGATTTAACTAAAATCGAACTACTCTCGTAGTGTAGACATACCCTTAGAGTAGGGTTACCATATGTGGAGTGTCCCAAAAGAGGATACTCCACGGGGCCCCGGCCCCGCCCCCCGCCCCGCCCACGCCCCCCTGCCCAAACTCCGCCCCCTCCCCCAAAGTCCCCGCCCCAACTCCGCCCCCTCCCCTGCTTCCCGCGAACATTTGATTCGCGGGAAGC
>NW_020679769.1:0-1434 GCF_002925995.2 Terrapene triunguis | reverse complement strand
CTCTTTGCAAAAGCAATTTCTTAATGTATTTCATAAACTTGCGGTTAATATATTTTGTGTTTCTTTTCTTCCTCTCTTTCCTTCCTCTGTGACTACTTTTGTCTGGGTTTTGGCAGAAAATTGATTTGAGCAGTATTGTTTAGGCTTTTAGGCCTTCTCTACTCTGCACAAAGGTCACCATTATGACAGCCTTCTGTTGGAGGTGTTTTAGGGCCTGTAGGCCCAGAACTTTGGCCATTGGAAAGAAGGCCCCCCTGTTCTGTTCCTCCACAAACTCCCTCCTCTGATGCCATATAGGCATCACTATCCTTATTTAGAAAAGAGGCCATAGGACAGTATTTAGATTTAGAATTAATACTAAGGTGGTTAATTTTTCGGATCTGAGGGACAATATAGTGTGGGGTGGGGAACATGTAGAGAAGTGAGATTTAGGAAGCAGTTAGGGATAGGGGAAATCCAATCAAATGTAAAAGGAACACTTGGATGGAGGGTTACATAAACCTGAGGATTAGCAGGTCATACAATAAAGCGGCTTTCTTGTGCAGTGGTTAAGTTAAGGTGAAAAGGAATAGGGATGTGGGGGTTCGATGGCAGGGCACATCCATGGCTCTTACTAAATAGTAATTTTCCCTCTGGATTTTTACCTATTGCTTCCCCTTCCCAACATGCCAAATTAAAATGTTAACCACTTCTTTAGGATGCAATTTGCGGAGGCAAAATAGCTGTGGGGGTTTCAAGGGCCATAATGACCACAAGGTTCCGATACCCACCCAGATATGCTGAGCAGCGAAATCATAGGGAGTGGTGATGAAATGGCTAGGTTTATGGGGTGGTTTGACTTTCCATACCTGCCGGTGGATAACCCAGTCCCATAGACAATTCGCCCAGGGTTCTGGCACAAGTAAGTGCACTGGAGCCCAGGTGCCATTTACCGGTTCCGAAGCTTGGAAGGTACATGCAACAGAGTCACAGCTTTATTTTGACAATGTTCACGTATTTTTCCACTTCCACAGCTTGGGTGGCACTTTCACAGTAGTGGTAAGAGTTTTAGGCCACCGCTGATTTAAAACATTGGTTTGCATTTTTTCTAAGGGACCGTTAAGGAAATCCTGCATTTGACTACAAGCAGAATTTTAGACAGTGTCCCTTTTGCTAAGGCTAGGATGTGCTATACCACATTTGTTGTTCCGAGACCTGAATTTCCCTGAGGCCACGGCCAGACAGATTTGTATGGGAATTGGAGAAGGTATGAGGGGGAGTAGCTGGGGAACCGGGACTACAACAATGGGCAACCATGTAGAGCCGGGGTACATTGCAATATGACACAGGCCAAACAGGAGGTCGCTGATTGGCTAAAATTTAGAAGAAAAAAAAAATTTACTTTTTTCCTCCCCACCCCAAGTTCGTTAAGGAGGAGAGTCTGAGGAATATTAA
>NW_020679768.1:0-1826 GCF_002925995.2 Terrapene triunguis | reverse complement strand
CTGTCAGCATTCACAGACCACAGTAAGAACAGACCCAGTTCGTCACATCTCCCCCCTTCGAGACCGAACTGAGCGGGGTCACTTCAGCCAGTGACCCGGGGAAGTTCGAACCTACCCCCGTTCCCATGGATGCCCCAGCATCCCTCCCATTCCTTGGTGAGAATTACACCAGGCCCCTCCAGTTTCACGCCCCCCCTTAGGTCGGGGGTGCTCGATGGCACTCGTAGTTCGCACGTGGGAAGGTTTATGCGGCCCGTGCCCTTTTCCCACCCCAATACCCCTGGGGTTCCAACTGGGCTGGGGTCTTCTCCCAGCACTCCAGTCTGGAGGTCTGTGCTTCGGGCTCTCTTGGTTCAGAGCCCCCCTTTTAACCTTGGCCACCCTTTGGAAAGGCTCCTCTATGCTGGGCAAGGGTCCTAAAGCCGTTTTCCCCTTGTCCCGGGCCTTCCTCCCCCTCTGACAGGGGTCACAGGATTGGCAGTACTGCCGGACAGTAACAAAGACCCCAGGCCAGTAAAAGCTCCGTAGCAGCCTCTGCTGGGTACGCCAGGTTCCCTGGTGCCCTGAGAGGGGAATGTCATGGGCCCGGTACAGCAGCTGGCGGCGATACTTCTGGGGTACCACCAGCTGTCTCCTGATCCCCCCTGACTCCATCTTCCCTGGGGGAGCCCATTCTCGGTACAGGAACCCCTTCTCCCACAGGAACCTTTTCTGGCCACCTCTCCCCATGGTCTGTACCGCACCGAGGTCGGCCAGGTCCCTTATCTTCCGCAAGGAGGGATCTTTCTGCACCTCGGCCTGGAACTCAGCAGCTGGGACAGGGATGGCCACCTGCTCTCTCTCGCCGGCTGGGTCTGAAGCCGCAGCCTCCCTGAGCCGTGTCCCTGGGCGTTCCCTCCCCACCAGGTTAGGGTCCTGCGCCTCGGGCAAGGCACCCTCCCCAAGGTCAGGGCGCAGTGCTCCTCGCCGGCTCCGACTGTGGGTCACAACCAGTGCATTCTGGGGGTTGCTTGGCCAGTCCTCCAGGTCCCCCCCCATCAACACCTCAGTGGGCAAATACGGGTGTACCCCCACGTCCTTGGGGCCCTCCTTGGACCCCCACTTCAGGCGTACCCTCGCCACAGGTACCTTGAATGGGGTCCCACCCACCCCCGTCAGAGTCAGGAAGGTGTTGGGCACCATCCGATCTGAGGCCACCACCTCGGGCCGGACCAGTGTTACCTCTGCGCCCGTATCCCAGTATCCATCGACCTTCCTCCCATCCACCTCCAGGGGAACAAGGTACTCTCTCCGGAGGGACCGCCCCGCGCCCACCGTATAAACCAAAAACCCTGAGTCTGGAGCATCCAGCCCCCCAGAGGAGCTGGCCTGGAGCTCTCCTTCCTCCTTAGCAGGTGGTATTCTGCCAGCCCCCCTTCCCTGGGAGTGCCGCCTCTCGCCCGGCTGGGTCTCTACCCAGTCAACCCTCTGTGGGTCTGGTCTGCTCAGTCTGTCCCTGAGTCTGGGGCACTGGGCCCGTATGTGACCTCTCTGGTCACAGTGATAGCAGACCATGTCCCATGTGTCCCCTCGAGCCGGTCGGTTGTCCCTGACCCTGGGCATTCCCCATGGGAGGGAATTCCCCACATTTCCCTTTTGGGAGGTACCCGGGGGACTCTCTCTCTGCATCGCAGCGGGCCTGCTCCTTTGGGACTCCTCCCTGCCAGCCCCTGCCCGGCTCTTCACAAACTCATCGGCCAGCCGGCCGGCATGTCACGGGTTCTCTGGTTTTTTGTCCCTCAACCACAGCCTCAGGTCGGATGGGCACCGCTCATACAGTTGCTCCA
>NW_020679767.1:0-4591 GCF_002925995.2 Terrapene triunguis | reverse complement strand
GTGGGGCTATAGATGGAACTCACATCCCTATCCTGGGACCGGACCACCAGGCCAGCCAGTACATTAACCGAAAGGGCTACTTTTCAATGGTGCTGCAAGCACTGGTGGACCATAGGGGATGTTTTACAAACATCAATGTCGGATGGCCGGGCAAGGTTCATGACGCTCGTGTTTTCAGGAACTCTGGTCTGTTTAGACGGCTGCAGGAAGGTATTTACTTTCCGGACCACAAAATAACTCTTGGGGATGTGGAGATGCCTACAGTCATCCTCGGGGACGCAGCCTACCTGCTAATGCCCTGGCTCATGAAGCCCTATACTGGCGCCCTGGACACTGAAAAAGAACTCTTCAACTACTGGCTGAGCAAGTGCAGAATGGTGGTGGAGTGTGCTTTTGGACGTCTCAAGGGGAGATGGAGAACCTTACTGACTCGCTGTGATCTCAGCGAAACCAATATCCCCATTGTTATTGCAGCTTGTTGTGTGCTCCACAATCTGTGTGAGAGTAAGGGGGAGACCTTTATGGCGGGGTGGGAGGTTGAGGCAAATAGCCTTGCTGCTGATTACACCCAGCCAGACAGCCGGGCGATTAGAAGAGCCCAGCGGGACGCGCTGTGCATCCGGGAGGCTTTGAAAGCTAGGTTCCTGAGTGATCAGGGTAACCTGTGACTATTAAATTTGTTTACAGTGAAGCTGAACCTGCCCCCGTTTCCTTACCCAGTAAATGTTCACTATCCTCTCCAGTTACATACCCCGTTCACCCCGTTCACCCCGTTCCCCCCCTTCCAACACACGTTTAAAAATAAAATCACTGGAATTTTGTTAATGAACACCGTTTTCTTTATTACTGTTTTCTCGGTAAAGTGTTGAACCTGGGACGCAGACTGTGGTGGGGAGCGGGTGTAGTTAGTGATGCAAAGGACGCTTCTAAACTCCACGAATGACAGGTTCCACACTGGTGGACTGGTTGTTTCAACGGAGCCTGCCACCCCTCCTGTTCGGGACTCTGTGTGTGGGGGCTATGTGACTTTGTGGCAGGGGGAGGACGGTTACAGATCCCCTGCTGCGTGACTCTGTGATCTAGGATAAGGACCTCTGCATAAGATTTCTAACCGCCCTCCCCCGCCACAAAGTCACATAGCTCCCCCCCCACACACACACAGAACATGAAAACCACCTCCCAGACTGACCAGGGTAACTAGTGAGTGCAATGTGTGTGTGCCCTGCTGCTGAACCTGCCCCCGCCTCTGTTCCCTGGTAAAGGTGACTGTCCTGTCCTTACCAACCCCCTTCCCCCTTCAGACAGACTCTCCTCTAAAAGAACATGATGGAAACAGTAATTAACAGAAACATATTTTTTATTAGCAACTACACATGAAACTGGGGGATGAAACTTGGACGGGGGCTTGGGTGAGGCGGGAAGGAAAGGACTTATCAAATTTTGGGGAATGAGAGCCTTCTGGTACTTGAGCAGTCTGCAGGGGTGGAGTGAGAGTTTTCACGGACTCTGCCGCCCCTCCTTCTTGGGACTTTGGGTGAGGGGGGTATGGGACTTGGTGGCGGGGGAGGGCGGTTACAGATAGACTGCAGCGGGGCTCTGTCCTCCTGCCTCCGGTCCTGCAGAACATCCACAAGGTGCCGGAGCATGTCCGTTTGCTCCCTCATTAGTCCAAGCAGCGTTTGAGTCGCCTGCTGGTCTTCCTGCCGCCACCTCTCCTCCCGTTCCATGTGTGATCGGTGCATTTGGGACAAGTTCTCCCTCCACTGGGTCTGCTGGGCTGCCTGGGCTCGGGAGCAGCCCATAAGTTCCGAGAACATGTCCTCCTGTGTCCTCTTCTTCCTACGCCTAATCTGCGCTAGCCTCTGGGAGTGTGATGCCAGGGTAGGTCGGGAGACAGTCGCAGCTGTGGGATGGGAAAAAGGGAGTGAATTCCTCAGAAAGATAAATTTAGTTGTGAACAAAGAACATAGTCTTTCTGTGTGAACAAGACCATGCACAGCACCTATCACATGCGCACTCAGGACAAGGTCGAATTTTCGGCCTTCGCATTCAGTGCCTGGGGTCTTGCAGTGCAGATCAGAGAAGCGGGGCAGGACACCGGAATTTGTGTTGCAGGCCGACATGGTAAGTCGTAGACTTGTGGCTGCTTAAAACTTTAATAATAGCACTGGCCTCCTTTCACATTCAAAGCAATGCCAGTCCCTGCTGCCAGCAATCCGGCAAGCATGAACTCTGCCCCTGTCCCACCCTCTCGCGGCTGTCCCAGGGAAAGATCCCTGTATGCTGCCCCTCTCCCGCCTCCACCGCGTGGCTGTAAACCGCCGGTTACAGTTCTGTAAAGGAACAGGCAAGCAGTCCCAATACTAACATTCCCCTACCTAATTCAAAGCAGGTCACCATGAGCGACATCACTCTGATGAGGATTTCAGAGACGGAGAAAGAACGGATGCTTCGGGAAAGCCTGCAAAGACCAGGGCCGTATGCCGCCATGCTCTGCAAGGCAATGATACCCGAGTACTTGCTTGTCTCCTGGCGCAGAAACGTTTCGTACTACGGAGGACCCAATAAGGCCGCTCTCCCAAGGAACCTCATGCAAAGGCTTTCCAATTACCTCCAGGAGAGCTTCGTAGAGATGTCCCTGGAGGATTTCAGCTCTATCCCCGGACATATAGACCGGATTTTACTCTAGCTGCACTGGCAGGGACTAAACAGTATAGCGGCTAGGGCAGAACAATCATGCTAAACCGGACATTGTTAGATTTTTTTTGAGTAGTTGCACTGCCAAGGACTGAGACGTTAACCGCCTAGGGCAAACTAATCATGACAAACCCATTGTTAATATCGTTAATATTCCTGTTCTGTTACAAATAAATGTTTACATGTTTAAAACACTTACTGACTGATCCTTCCCCTGATTCTGTGTCCGGGTTAACGGCTGGGGACGGTTGGTAGGGGATCTCAGTAAGGGTGATGAAGAGATCCTGGCTGTCGGGGAAATCAGCGTTGTAAGCGCTGTCGACTGCCTCGTCCTCCTCATCTCCTTCCTCATCTTCCCCGTCCGCTAACATGTCCGAGGAAGCGGCCGTCGACAAAATCCCATCCTCAGAGTCCACGGTCAGTGGTGGGGTAGTGGTGGCGGCCGCACCTACGATGGAATGCAGTGCCTCGTAGAAACGGGATGTCTGGGGCTGGGATCTGGAGCGTCCATTTGCCTCTTTGGTCTTCTGATAGCCTTGTCTCAGCTCCTTGATTTTCACGCGACACTGCGTTGCATCCCGGATGTATCCTCTCTCTGCCATGGCTTTAGAGATCTTCTCGTAGATCTTTGCATTCCGTCTTTTGGAGCGCAGCTCGGAAAGCACGGACTCATCGCCCCACACAACGATCAGATCCAAGACTTCCCAATCAGTCCATGCTGGGGCCCTCTTTCTATTCTGAGATTGCATGGCCATCTCTGCTGGAGAGCTCTGCATCGTTGCCAGTGCTGCTGAGCTTGCCACGATGTCCAAACAGGAAATGAGATTCAAACTGCCCAGACAGGAAAAGGAATTCAAATTTTCCCGGGGTTTTTCCTGTGTGGCTGGTCAGAGCATCCGAGCTCGGACTGCTGTCCAGAGCGTCAACAGAGTGGTGCACTGTGGGATAGCTCCCGGAGCTATTACCGTCGATTTCCATCCACACCTAGCCTAATTCGACATGGCCATGTTGAATTTAGCTCTACTCCCCTCGTTGGGGAGGAGTACAGAAGTCGAATTTAAGAGACCTCTATGTCGAACTAAATAGCTTCATGGTGTGGACGGGTGCAGAGTTAATTCAATGTAACGGTGCTAAATTCGACATAAACTCCTAGTGTAGACCAGGCGTCAGCATGTGGAACCCTGGCATCCCCCCTACCTCTAACCTAGTGGTTAGGGCACTCAGCCATGGGATATCCTCGTTCAGTTCCCACTCTATCTGACGTGGAGCAGAGGTTTGAAGCTAGGTCTCCCATCTCTGAGGAAAGTGTTTAATCTCTGGGGTGTAAGGTAGTTAGGGCGGGGCTTCCTCAGGCTCTCCTCTTGAAGCTGTTCACATTGCATACATATCAGCGGCACATCAGCAGCAGCAGATACTCATCACTATAATGAAGCTATGGTGGGACATAGAATAGATTTCCATTTTGGATTCTCCCTTGCAACTCTTCTTGCTTCCATAAGAATCAGTATGAGAGGATTTAGGTTTCTTAAATTCCTGATAATTGCATCTTCCAATCTCATTCATTGTCGGTCTCATACTCTACACTCTTTGACCTCAGATTATAAACCTTCATTAAAAGTACACCTTCTTATGCACATTAGACAGGACTCCACCATTGCAGTCATCTTCCTCTCAACTGGTACAAGTATCAGGGGGTAGCCGTGTTAGTCTGTATCTACAAAAACAACAAGGAGTCTGGTGGCACCTTAAAGACTAACAGATTTATTTGGGCATAAGCTTTCGTGGGTAAAAACCTCACTTTTTTTATCCACGAAAGCTTATGCCCAAATAAATCTGTTAGTCTTTACGGTGCCACCAGACTCCTTGTTGTTTTTGTAGATACAGACTAACACGG
>NW_020679766.1:0-1072 GCF_002925995.2 Terrapene triunguis | reverse complement strand
CCCCATTCCCTGCCCCCCCTGAGCCAGCCAGTCCCTGCCCTGGGGCCGGGTGGGAGCCGGTGCCCCCTAGAGGGGACGGGCCCCGGTCCCTGTCCCTGTCCCCTGTGACAAGAGCTCGTTTCTGGTTCCAGTTCCGGGACCTGACGGCCTCGGGCCACGTCTCCGTCACCGACATCGTGCTGAACAGCTACAAGTGAGTGTGGGGGGGCCCCAGCGGACAGGGGAGGGGGGGGGAGATTCTGCCCGTTAACCCCTTGTCACGGAGTGTGGGGGGACACAAGGCCCTGCACCCCCGGCTTCCTGCGATTCACCATGACTCTCAGACATCCACTAAAGCAGAAGGTTTATTCAGACGACAGGAATACAGTCCAAGACAGGTCTTGCAGGCGCAGACAACAGGACCCCCTCAGTTAGGTCCATCTTGGGGTCCTCGGGCACCCCCGCCCCCCCCCCCCCGGGGCCCAGCGCCCCCTGCCCCCCAGCCACCTCCCCAGACTCTGCCTTCAGCGACCCCTCCCACAGCCTTTGTTCAGTCTCCCGGGCAAAGGTGTCACCTGGCCCCAGCCCCCTCCTGGGTTCTCATGTTACACGCTCAGGTGTTCTCCTTGGTCAGTCTCCCCTCCCCCAATGCAGACCGTCCCAGCCACACTCCCCTGTCAGCATTCACAGACCACTGTAAGAAGAGTCCCAGTTCATCACACCCCTTGCCTCCCTCTCCCCCCCAGGAGTAAGTTTGTGGAGCCGTCGCTGAGCGAGGGCTTTGCCCAGATCCTGCGCGTTCACTTTGTGCCGCGCTTCGCCGACGCCCGCCAGGAGGCGCTTTACCGCCAGTTCTCCGAGGGCTGAGCTGGGCCCAGCCACGGGGGGGGCAGAGCCGGCCCCTGCAGCCGCACCTCAATAAAGAGAGAGCAGTGACCACGCCTCCTGGGGTCTGTTCTGGAGGGCGCGCTGTTCTGTGCCTCAGTTTCCCTGTGGGCTTTGCCCTGTTCCATGCAGGGGGTGGAAAAGGACCTGTCTCATGGGAGAAGACAGAAGGGTTGGGGCAGGAATTTCTCCTGCCGTGACCCCCCCC